>NW_027495327.1:0-201185 GCF_021521415.1 Bidens hawaiensis | reverse complement strand
GATGCAACAAACGTTGGTGATGAAGGTGGCTTTGCTCCCAACATTCAGGTTAGGCATTGGCTCATGCTAGCAGCCTAGCAAACTCATTGCTAGATATTGATGTCTTTTTAACAACTGTTTTGTCTTTTCCAACTTTAGGAAAACAAGGAGGGCCTTGAGTTGCTTAAAACAGCTATCGCCAAAGCTGGATACACAGACAAGGTAATTGCTAGAAGTTGATCTTATAAATCTCATTTTTGTATTCATATTTTTGTTTTTAACTTTTTTCTTAACATAAAACATATTGTCAATGGGTTATTTCTATAGGTTGTGATTGGAATGGATGTTGCTGCATCTGAATTTTATGGTGAAAAGGACAAGACCTATGATCTTAATTTCAAGGAAGAGGTATAAGTTGCCCACTTTTCTTGACACGTGAAATACTCAAATAAGTATTACTTTTTTCTCATACTTTCTCTTTTTATATATGCAGAACAATGATGGAAAAGAAAAGATTTCAGGAGATCAGCTCAAGGATCTTTACAAATCGTTTGTGAGTGAGTACCCTATTGTGTCAATTGAAGATCCTTTTGACCAAGATGACTGGGAGCACTATGGCAAGATGACCGCTGAGTTGGGTGAAAAAGTACAAATTGTTGGAGACGATCTTTTGGTCACCAACCCCACGGTTTGACATTGGGCCTTTGACCTTTTTTTCCCAGTTTAGACTTGCTTTTGACATGTATTGAATACTCTGAAATTGTTTTATAGAGGGTTAAGAAGGCAATTGATGAGAAGACTTGCAATGCTCTTCTTCTTAAGGTATATAGTTACTGTGATCTTTTTTTTTAATTTTTTTTTTGTAGTCGATATATCTTGTGTAAACATATAGTTATATTGGCTGCGTTTGTTTGGTCTATGGTGTAGGTCAACCAAATTGGGTCTGTAACTGAAAGTATTGAAGCTGTGAGGATGTCCAAACATGCTGGTTGGGGTGTGATGGCCAGTCACCGCAGGTATGAAAATATTTTATTTATATTAGTTACGTATTTCTGATTTCTTTGATATGGTTTGAATGAAAGTTTATGGTTTTGTCACTTTGCAGTGGAGAAACCGAGGACACCTTCATTGCTGATCTTTCTGTTGGTTTGGCAACGGTAATTATTTATTTTGATAGACAGTTGTATAAAAGTAGTGGGTTTGCGGGTTGGGTGGACTTCCAAAATTGGGTCGGGTTGACTCATGACAGTTTTGGTTTAAGTTTTAGTTTTTATACATTAATTTGAAAATATGTTTTGTACACTTATACTGAGTATAATAATCATACAATGGAACGTAACAGGGCCAAATCAAGACTGGAGCTCCATGCAGGTCCGAGCGTCTTGCCAAGTACAACCAGGTAGATTTAAAAATTAAAGAAAAAGAATAAAAATGTTGATTATTTTATCTCGTGCAAGTGTTATTAAGTTGGAAACTATAATTAAAACCAACTGTTTTTGGAATTAGCTCTTGAGAATTGAAGAAGAGCTTGGATCTGAGGCGGTTTATGCTGGAGCTAACTTCCGCAAGCCGGTTGAGCCTTACTAGATTTTAAGCATCGGGATGATCAAGAGCCGAGGATTAATGTCCATGTGGAATATGCGATTGGATCGTGTATAAGTTTTTCTTTAATAAGGGCTACTTTGAGTTTTCGTTTGTGGGTTTTGACTACTAAGTTTTGTAGTTTGGTTTTTGACATTTGAACATCTTTTGATCCGCTTGTTTTGCCATTGGTTATGATACTGAATTGCATCTAAGTGGTATATGCGTTTTAAGTTGGTTATATCTTGGTTGTGTTTTATCTTTTAGATGTTCAGTTATTAATCTAAATGCAAGTTAAAAGTGAATCACAATAAGTTAACCAAGGGGGTGTTTGGGATTCCTTATTTTATCAACTTATAAAATTTTTTGAAAAGTTAGTAAGGTTTATATGGTGTTTTGCGAACCATAAAGCCTTATGGATTTTAACTTTATGAAGAATGCAAAATAAAATGTCTTTGAAAAGTCAAGAATACGTAACTTATTAACTTAATGGGTTTGATTCACATATAACCCTCAAAACCCATTACAATTACAATCATTTTAAAAAACAGTTACTTTTAGTTATTTTGTTTTCTTCAACACATAAACTAATCCAAATAATTTTTTAAAAGCTTCTTTTTAAAAATTCACAAGTTAATAATTTTAATAAAAAGTCCTTTTCACTTAAATAAGCAATTCCAAACACACCCTAAGGCTGTATGCTATGATGAGGGGCATCGAAGCCCCTCCACAGTGCCATGTCATCATCTCGTAAAAAGCTGGGGCATCTAAGCCCGTCCTGCTATGGTTTAATGCCCCTTGGGCGCCCTAATATATATGTATGTGTGTATGTGAGAGAGGAGAGAGAGAGCTCTACCAATGGCACCGGTCGTCCTCATGCCCGCCCCCCCTCCTCGCCCACCTCCACCGCGCCCCCCAACAGTGTTTCAACTCCAACAGCGCCCTTTCTCCCCCCTTGAAGGCGCCCATAGTGCATAGTCTAAATGAGTTGCCACGAGTCCCGCTCCGTGTCATTGATGATGTTCCCCAGTTAAGCGTATTTACTATTTATTTAGGTTAACAATAGAGAACAATTCTTAGTTACTTTCGCGTTCTTCTATATCTATACTATATAATATAACCTCTTAAATTTTAAGAGGTCCAACAAACATTATTAAATTTACAAGTCATAATGCATGCCTTAAATTACTTTGGGGGGCAAAAGTGTCTTGTTAAGATGATAATGTTTCAACACCCAAGCAGTCACTAAGTACATGTTTCAAATCCGTGTTTACATTAGGGAACATTATATTTTACGGTGATTTACTTATTTACTTATTTATTTTAGGTGATCTACTGCACAAGTCTAAGCTGGAGTGCGGATGGAAGCACACTTTTCAGTGGATACACAGAGGGAGTCATTAGAGTCTGGGGCATTGGCCGCTACTAGAGATGTCACTATAGGTAGGATCGTACCATAAAAAGCTCTCTTCGGGGTTCAACTTTATCTTTTCGTTATTTATGGTTATGAGAATTTGAAGTTTTGGAGACATTTTGTTTAGTTGATAGTTTTTGTTACTTCCTTTCTTACCTAGGAAGCTATGAGATTTTTTTATGTTATCTTTCTTTTGGAATGTTTGATGTGCAATTGTTATGGATGCAATTTGTGAACTTCAATTGGTTTGTGTTGGCTTGTTCACCTGTTCGAGTTTAGTCGCACATCTGGGTAACTAATGAAAATGAGCTTGAATCAAACTATCATAAGGGATTTATCAAGTCTGATGCATACTGCTTTGTGTTCGTTAGTTTGTTCACCTGTTCGAGTTTAGTCGCATTAGATCTGCGACTTGGGAAACTAGTGAAAATGAGTTTGAATCAAACTATAATAAGGGACTTATCAAGTCTGATGCATACTTATGTTCATCACGATAGCGATTCACTTTCACATGGTGATAAACATTTTTCAAATATCATGACAAACCACAATTTTCTCTTGTTGAATAGCGTATCCTTTCGGTTGATCGGTTCATATGCCCTTTTGACTATTTAAACAACAATTACACTCTTGTCTCTTAATCTAAACCAGCTACCCTTCATGATTTTTAAATGGCTATAACTATTTCATACATTAATATTTAAAAAAAAAACATCATAAAGATGATGATTTGTTTTTAATTTGAATATAGTATTGCTACACTTAGTGATTTTAAAAATTCACATGTTAGTTAGGAATGTCAACCGAGTTCTGGTCGGGCGTATAACATCGTCGGGTAACAACGACACCGGTTAAGTGTTCGATGTCGGATTGCATGTATGCTAACATCGGTTACGTGTCAGATTTTGCGTTACACATGTACTAAAGTTAAATTTCGCGCGTGTAAGCGCTGGTTACCTGCGTACCGACTTCAGTTACGAGTCCGATGATGCATTATGCATGTATCGTCACCAAGTTACACTCGTGCCGGTACCTGTTATGCGGTCGATGTCACGTTACATTAGTGTCGACATCGGTTACAAGTTGGATGCCATTTTACGCAACCGGTTTGGGTTTGTGTGCATTCCAATGTTGGCCTATGTGCGTAGCGGGCTATTACTTGTTCTAATGTCGGGTTATGCACATAGCAGGCCAATTAAGCGTTCCATGTCGTGCTATGCGTATACTAACGTTGGTTGTGCATGCCATATCAACCCATTGTGACAAGTATGGAAAATAACGCCACCTCATTCTAACCCGTTTGAAAAATAATACCATCCGGTTTTGGCACATACATAAATCATGCAATTTGTATGATTACGCAATCTATATTTGTAATTATGGCATACATAATTAGGCACATGCAAAAATAGTTACACACCTTATATAATAATTATACAACATATTTTCATAATTACGCATGACTAGAATCGCGTATATTATACGCACAATGCATCGAGAAAAAAATTATTTTTTTGTAGCAAAAAGGTGTAGTTTGTTTTTCTAGAAAAAAAAATACTTATGTCATTTTTTTTAAACGCTTGATTTTAAGGTGTATTTTTTATGTAATGATGTCACATAGAAAAGTTATCATTGTTTTAAAAGTGAAATAATTGTGCTTAATTTAGGTTCTCATACAAGGACAAAAATGTAAATGTACATAAAATTCAATAGTTTAAGTAATTATGAGTTTTAAAACACATTAGGAATCTTATAAATAATTATCTTTTTGTTTAACGTTAAACATTAATTATAGTTTCTATGTCCCCCGTGAATGAAGAACAATAACGGGGAGACCATCTACTCTGTAAATGCAAGTTAAGTCCTTATAAAAATTAATAGACCGAGTAACTAACATATTCATTTTTGGTTAAGTAAAGTTTAATTTTAAATCCATTAACATAATTAAGTTATATGCTTGGTATTTAAGATAATAAATTGTAATGTTGAGACAAATTGCGTCCAGCATGCCATCTCAAGTTTAATTTAGAGCCTAGCCGACTCAGCTTAGAATGAAGTTCAATTCCATCTAAATAGCCTTGGTTAGGCTCATATTAGCCCGTTAACAACCTTTAGTGTTGTTTGCCGCCGCATCACACGGACACACTGCTAGTACATTTAAAGTGTAAATGTATTCAAATCATGGATGTGTTATATAAAGTTACCAACAAAGTCTCTAATATTCATGCTTGCTTATCAAATTAGACGTTGTACTCATATGATAGATGATACTTATGGTGAGGTGCAGGATTGCTACAGTTAATTAAAGGAAATGAAACGAAGGGTGTTTAAGGGAAATATATATTTTCATCATTGTTCGGTAACCTATCAAATGAATGAACCATTTTTCTTAATAAATGAACACGAATAAAGAATCATTTTTTCAAGTGTTCATTATTGTTCAATTGAGCGTGCACCTTTTTTTTAATCCACTGAATGATTTATTCGATTTTCTCTACTTTAGAATATCCGTAATTAAACCACGGGTGTACGTATTGTTCGTCTGAGGTTGAAGGATTTCGGGTTGACAGGTTGCATAGGTGAACCCGAACATGACCCGAATACTTATTTGTGTCATATTGTGTCGAACACACTTAAGACTGTGTCACGGCAGACATACTTGACAGCGCCGGCCCAACCTATATGAAGGCCTAAAGCTAAATAAAAAATTGGGGCCTCTTTTTAGTTACTTTAGTTATTTCTCTGTTTGCAAAAGATTGTTATTTTGGTACCCTATAAGCTTGTGTGTGTATATAGAAAAAAATAATTGAATCCTTAATTGTTTAAAATTGCTAATAGATTGCAAAATTACCAATTACAGTTTGTCTAACTCATAATAACAGTTTCCATATGCAAGTATAATAGTTTGTAAATAAAAGTTATTATTTACTGGAGATGTGTGTGTGTATAACAGAAACGATTAAGGTGAAAACAAACTCCTAAAATAGAAACGATGATTATGCATATTGATTGTGAACGAATAAATTCAAATACTTTGAAATATAATTTGAATTATTCTTACCCATTGATAGTCACATCCTAAAAATAAAGATCATATAATTTCCCACATGTTGTTTGTGGAAATTGAACTCACCACTTCACTTTTTTTAATGTTCATGGCTTACCAACTTAACCAGGATGAATTAATGCTAGTTTTCCTTTTTTCTTAATTGGTATAGATTCACAACCTTCTATTTTATTACTTTTAAAATACAAATTATTCTTACTAATCTATGTATTTTAGAAAATTATTTGTATCTTATGAATCCATAAGATGTGTTAATATGTATATTATTAAATTTAACTTTCTCATTTTACTTTTTAACCATCCTTGTATCGCACGGGCTCTATCCTAGTTGTTATTATTTCATCTGCATGGGCCAATCATATGTGCTAATTCACAGCCCAAAATTAAACTCTCAGTCGACTATTTTAAAAAAAAAATTAGGGCCTTAGAAAACTGGTGGCCCGAAGCCCTTGCTTGGGTTGTGTACACTGTTGGGCCGGCCCTGATACTTGAAATCGTGTCGTGTAGCGTCGAACACACTTAAAATCGTGTTGTGGTTTAGATGACCCGTTTAATGTTCATTTACTCATAACAACAATTTAAACAACTAATGACTTAAACCTAAGTAAACATTTTTGTAAATCGTGTCTTTTTAATTATTTTTGCGGTCAACAAACTTGGTTATGTATACTTAGCTAGAGATTAGAGAAGCTGAATGTAAATGATCATCAAATCACAGTCTAAAAGAAAACTAAAAAAATACTCGATAAACCAAACATATAAATTTAAATTCTAATAATAATTTTTCATCATCCATAAAATCTAAATAAATATGAATTTCTTTAAAACATTTTAAACACGTTAATAATAAAGACTAAACCATTTGTTAACCAATTCATTAAACCACTACTAGTAGATTTGGTTTAACCTTTTTAAAGCAACGTATCCAAATAAAGTATAAGGTATAAACCATTTGCAAAGGGAGAATAATATTCTAGTTTCAGAGTTTAGAATAATATAAAATAAATCTAGACCCGATCCACGCCACAGAGTTTCTTCAATTCACATCACTTTCTTCTTCTTCTTCTTCTTCTTCTTCTTCTTCTTTGAGATTCAACCGTGTCGCAAATCGGCCAAAATGCACTCAAATCATCTGCTGCTCGAAGAACCTATCCGGATGGCTTCCATCCTCGAGCCTTCGAAAGCTGTCAGTCACTCTATTCTTAGTTTAATATTTTCTCTGATTAATATTTACTTTTGCGTAGTTTATTATATGATTTTGATTTTTTTTTTATAGAGTTTCTTCCCTGCGATGACGAAGATCGTGGGAACGTTAGGTCCTCGATCCCGATCGCTTGACGTCATCTCCGGTTGCCTCCAAGCTGGCATGTCTGGTATTATTATTATTATTATTCATTATTTATTAATTCTCGTTTAGCAGTTAGGTTTTTTTGCATAGTTTTAGTTTAATTTCAGTTTTGATACTGATGTTTTAGGGGTGCATGGTTAGGTAATTAGCCTCTACCAAATTAACCAAATCACTTTTCGGTTATTCGATTCAGTTTATTTTGTTAATGTTAATTTTTCAGTTTTTGGTTTGGTTAACAACTAAGGTCAAATTTGGCCTAAAGTTTTGACTTAGAAATACATGAAGTGAAGGTACAAATACATAAAATAATGGAGGTATAAATACATGAAATGGAGAGATATGAACATATAAATACATGAAATGGAGGTATAAGGATGAGTATCATTACAGAACTCATAAATTATTTAAAAACTTGAAGGAACTCTTAATAACTAACGTTTTTCATAAATTTTTTTGTATGTTAATGTTATTTGAGTGTAGTTTTATCATTTTTGATATCTATATTTACGATTACAATTATGAAAATTAGTTTTTTTACACATATCTATGTAATCAAATAAATTTTATCACATAAATTTTACACCTGTGTAACTTGTGATTTATATATGTAAACTAACTTTTTTTTAAATATGATAAAACAAGTCTCAAATAATGTTATCATATAAAAAAAGTTAAAAATACATTTGGTTTTTAAGAGTTCCTAAAAGTTCTTAACTTTTTTTGAGTTCTCAAATGAAACTAACCCGGAGGTATAAAAGCTAGAAATATATGAAAATATGAATGGTTCGGTTCGGTTAATTTTAGTTAACTGAGGGTACAAAATATAACCGATCACTGATTTTTGGTTAGGTTATTGCTCAACCCTAGATGTTGTTACATATCTAATACTTGTTACAAAGTTTGATATACTGATGAGTTTAATTTTTATGAAAATATTAGAGTTTAGGCCAATTTTGAAGCACTAGTTTACTCTCAGTAATTTGTTTGATGTGATCCTGTTGATTAGGTCTTTTGTTGAAAGATACTCAATATTGTTTTGTGATTTGATTTGATTGTTGTGGAACCTAGGTGCTAAATTGTAACAAATTCTTGATAAGTAATCTGTTTTGTGATTTGATTGTTACAAGTTAATACCGATGTTAACTTTTTATATCTAGTACTTGTTACAGAGTTTGATTTAATGATGAGTTTAGTGTTTGTAAGAATATTAGAATTTAGGTCAGTTTTGAAGTCCTAGTTTCCTTTATGTGATTTGTTTGATGCACAGAGTTATGGTGTGATCCTGTTGATTAGGTGTTGTGTGGTAAGATACTGGATATTGTTTTGTGATTTGATTTGACTGTTGTGGACGTGGCAGTTGCTAGATTCGATTTTTCATGGGGAGATTCTGAGTATCACCAAGAGACTTTGGAGAATTTGAAGGCTGCGGTGAAGAGCACTAAGAAGCTCTGTGCAGTATGACCTTTCTTTTATTCCTTTTCACCTGTTCAAATTAATCACAACAGTTATCAATTACTAATGAAAATTAACCATATTACCATATTAGTTAATATTTTCTAATATGTGTTTTTATATGTAGGTGATGCTGGATACAGTTGGTGCTGAGATGCAGGTTGTCAATAAAAGTGAGAAGGCCATTTCACTTAAACAAGATGATGTTGTTGTTTTGACCCCTAATGAAGGTCAAGAAGCTTCTTCTCAGATACTACCAATCAACTTTGCTGGGCTAGCTAAGGTCAGATGCAACATCCTTTTATGCGGTAGTAATGTAACTGACAGAAACCATTCATGTTTGAAAATAAGGAGAATTTCATTCCTATAAAACTTGTAAAATATCATATATACCCTTTTAATGAGCTTTTAGTTTGATACCATTTTACCCCTCTCAAGTATATTATTCTTTAGCACTATTTTACTTCAAATTGATATGGTTTAAACAGTTGTGAACAACTAGAAACAACTAATGACGATCAATAGATTCCTCAAGAGAAATTTAGTTGTAAAATTTTTGAATGTAATATATTTTCTCATGTATATTTGTATATATTAACTTCAAGATGGAAAGATTTTAGGTTATCAAATAATTAATATATTTTGTGATCAGAGAAACCATCATGATTTGTCAAAAAAACTCAATTTCATATTTATTGCAGACACAAAAGACTTTTTCAGTGATGTAAGTGAATTTTTAAGTAAACAATGAAATGTTATTTTAATAGCCAATAATAGAGTATTTAGTTAAAGTCATCGACGAGTATGAAACTATAATACTGTACACATAATAAAGGTCAATGCATGAAAAACGCCGATCGGAAGAAAACTGATTTGTTTTTAATGAAACAGGTAAATTGGGTAAATATGTGAATTCAAAGTTTGAGTAGAATAAGGGTAGAATAGTCATATTTTGAATTTTATATGATAAAATGGGTAAATTTGATGTTTTATTTAGTTTGTAGAGGTATATATATATGATATTTCACAAGTCTTTTAAGGGTATATATGAAATTAACCCTTGAAAATATTATGTTGATTCTAGACCATTAATGAAAAGACCCACCGATTTTCGTTCACTTAATATTGCAAAAACAAGCATCTATAGTCTGTCTAAGACATAAGTTTTATGTGCTTAGTGTGACATATTATTGGGATTTGGGAGGTTATTTTGGCTCTATCTAAAGGGTTCCTGTGTACTTACAAGAATGTTTACATGATCTTTTCAGGCTGTGCAAAAAGGCGACACCATTTTTGTTGGTCAATACTTGTTCACAGGAAGTGAAACAACCTCCGTTTGGCTAGAGGTATAAGCAAAATACTTATGTAATTTGTAATGAAAACAAACATTGTATGTCATTTGTTGTAAATCATTTAGTCATATGCTAACATGTTTAATGTTTTTTTTACGAACACGCTTTCAGGTTGATAAAGTTGAAGGGGCTGATGTTGTTTGCATGATTAAGAACTATGCAACTCTTGCGGGAGCATTGTTCACTTTGCATGCATCTCAAGTTCATATTGATCTGCCTACTTTGACAGATAAGGATAAAGAGGTAAACCTATTCTTAAGGTTATTAGACATGTAGTTTTATACATGTGTTTCTTTGTGTGATGTCACTTGTGTACTTAAATAGATGGTTCATATTCTAGTAACAGCTTTCTTCAATTTCAGAATATCAGTACATGGGGTGTTTGTAACAAAATTGACTTTCTGTCATTATCATACACACGACATGCACAAGACATTCGTGAGGTAATCGTGCTTATGCCAATGTTGATGTCTTTATTTCCACACCATCATTCTAATGAAATCATTTGATTTGCAAATGCAGGCCCGTGAGTTTCTTTCTAAGCTTGGTGACCTGAGTCAAACCCAGATTTTTGCTAAAATTGAAAATGTTGAGGTGATTTGTGTCTTTTGATTTTATTTTATTTATCATGACTACAAGCAATGCTTATGTTGGAGTTTATCTTACATTATTTCTTCATTTTTTTACAGGGTTTGACTCACTTTGATGAGATCTTGCAAGAGGCAGATGGTATTATTCTTTCTCGTGGAAATCTTGGCATTGATCTTCCACCAGAGAAAGTGAGTTATATTAACATCTCAACCTTTTATTTTGGGTTGGTCACATATGCGATGCATCTTTTTTTAATATCTTCTACTCCTATTTACTCATTTGCTTTGCCCTTTAACAATCATTACAAAATTGTGGTGATGTTGGTTTTACAGCCCTCTCAATTTTATTATTAAGTTCCATTTACGTTTGTGAAAAGATTTAAATAGTTAGGATAATAATTCTATTAAACTGAAATTTTAATCTTTTGACACAGTTCTTTGAATAACTCCTGTATTAGAAAAAAGGTTATTTGAAATTGCTATTTTTCTCTTGATATTTTATGTTAAAAGTTGCAGTTTATTAAAAAAAGTTGACTATTTTTTTTGACTTATTTACATCTATTTTCCTTCCCTTTGCAGTAAAAATTGAAGAGTTGCTTTACAAAGTTGTCCTAAAAAATTAGTTTTCAAAATATAACATAAGATGAATTTGCATTGCAGAGTTAACTTTTTCTTAAAAACGCAGATAAAGAATCATTTTCTTATTTATTGAACCCTGTGAGCATTTTATAAAAGACCTTTTCAAATTACAGCATCATTATTGAAATTTTCGGAAACATTTTATGGAAGTTAAAAGCATCTTTCTATTTTGTGTAAATGTATGGTATTTATGTGACTAATAAATCTTTTTTGCAGGTGTTTTTATTCCAGAAAGCTGCTCTTTACAAGTGTAACATGGCTGGTAAACCAGCTGTGGTTACACGTGTTGTGGATAGCATGACAGATAATTTAAGACCGACTCGTGCAGAAGCAACTGATGTTGCTAATGCTGTATTGGATGGTTAGTTGCTTGTTCTAACTATAATAGTTCATATGTAATCGCTACTTGCTTTTTAAGTGGTTAAATAGTTTGTCTTGTTTAAGAGGTCGTCTAAGAATGTTTTATGATACTAGAAGTCATTTGATAGTTAAATGTTTTTGTGTAAATTCGGGATTCTTAATATTTCAACCTATGAAAATTGCAGGAAGTGATGCAATTCTTCTTGGTGCTGAGACCCTTCGTGGATTATACCCAGTTGAAACAATATCAATTGTTGGTAAAATTTGTGCTGAGGTAATAGTAATCTCTCATTAGTTGGGATTTTAATTTCAGTGTTAAAACTGTAATTATTAGATGATAAGAGTTTGCTTTCTAATATTTTATTTGTCTATAATTGCACATTGTCTCACAAAACGTACAAATAAACAAGCAAGCAAATTTTAGCCATACTGACAGATTTTAGTACATTTTAAACGACTTCTGACTTTTAATTATTTTGTCCTGTCATAAGTAGATTTGATTTTAATCCATTTGCTTATAAAATGGGTCGATTTTGGTTTTATCTTAATCTGGTCAAAATGTCAAATAGGTCAAGGGGTGAAAGACGTCCTAAATCCTAATAGTTTTATTTAAAGATTTGGATTATTAGTGTAATATTAATAATTAGCACATTAGCCATTTATAAAATATTGACAAAAAGTGTTTTTGGGCTCACACAACCTGACCCAACTCGTACTAAAGGTGACATTTTGTAGTGGTGGATTAATGTTTGAATATTACTTGCAGGCTGAGAAGGTTTTCAATCAAGATTTGTACTTCAAGAAAACTGTTAAATATGTTGGAGAGCCAATGACTCACTTAGAATCAATCGCCTCATCTGCGGTATTTTCAATATAAATTAATTGTATATTTAATTTGTTTCGTTAATATAGTGATGTGATCGATGCACATTTTTATGTATTAGGTGCGTGCGGCTATTAAGGTGAAGGCATCTGTTATTATTTGCTTCACATCTTCTGGAAGGGCTGCAAGGTATGCATTATTTCTTTGTTTATTTCAATCATTATTTTACATGATTTAAGTGGAAAGATTTGTTTCAAAATAAAATTTTTAATTAATATTCTTTATTCAATGCAGATTAATAGCTAAGTATAGGCCAACAATGCCAGTCATATCTGTTGTGATTCCCAGGCTAAAGACTAATCAGTTGCGCTGGAGTTTCAGTGGCGCGTTTGAGGTACAAATTATTCCATCTAAAAATCCACTTTTCATATTTATGTTGTCTTTTTAATTAAAAAGAAACCACTTCAAATGTGTAAAAAGTTGACTTGTATTAAGTTAGTGATTTGCTTATTGTGTAAATAAACGAGCAGGCAAGGCAATCGCTTATTGTCCGAGGTCTTTTCCCCATGCTCGCTGATCCTCGACATCCTGTAAGTTCTTAGCGCATTCTGTTTCTATTCTATGTTAACAACTTATTTAATCTTTTGTTCTCAAAAAGTCTTCAAGTTTGACATCATGTTTCAGTTTCATTTTTTATTTTTTATTTATTGGTTTCAACTTATTTGAAAAAGAAAGAGAGAAGAAAGTCTGACCTTGGGGCATATGAAATCATAGCCTTTTGAGTTCCATAACCTTCTCGTTAAGGAAAACCCGTAATTCGATGCTTAAAAGTCAAGTGTTTGACCCACATTTTTAGGCTGATTATTAATATATACATGTTCAGGCTGAATCTACAAGTGCAACAAATGAGTCAGTCCTTAAAGTTGCACTGGACCACGGGAAGGCATCAGGAGTGGTCAAGTCACATGATCGGGTTGTGGTCTGTCAAAAGGTTGGGGATGCTTCTGTTGTTAAGATTATTGAGCTTGAAGACTAGGTAACGTCTTCCTACCATTTTTTTCAGTTTTAATTGTGTTGAATTAGGCGTTGGATATATCGCCACCTTGACCATAAGGTCTCTCAAAACTCCCCGAAACGTTGTGTTATAACAGTTTTAGGCACAGTACGCGACTATAAAACTGGGCTTAATGTTGGTTATAGGAAAGTTAGTGCAGGCTTGAAAATTCATTTTCTTGTATTAATGCTTCTTGACCTTCATCGTTGGGTCCCATATAATTTTAATAAAAATGAATTTTAGTGCTTAGTATGTAATTCTAACTTTCGGATTTTGAAGCTTGTTCATATGTTTGATTTCATTTAGGTCGTTTTAACAGCGTAATTTTCTTGAATCCTGTAAACATCATATTTTCTTAAAATTGGGCGGCCCGTATAAGAGTAAGTATTGTACATTATGCATTAACATGTGCTTAAGAGGAGTGTAGTATTTTTGCAACTTTAGAGGATATTGTGAAGAGTATTGTATATTATGCGCGTGTGCTTTAAAGAAATGCGATATTTTTTAACTTTAGAGGATATATAAATTCTTTGGTATATTATTTGTTATATCTAGTTGTGTTGAGAATTTGCTTTGACTGGTTTTGACAAAATCCAGGCCAAACTATTGACTACGGTTTCGAGAAATATTATCAAAATCGATTGGTTCGGTTGGCAAACATACATGCAATTATGCATTCCAATTATGAAAAAATAGTACTAAAGCTTAAAACAACCAGTTTGGTTTACATGGGCAGTTTCAAAACTGTGGATCAACTGTTGGGATTTCAAATCGACCATATCGGTCTGCATGATTCGGTTTAGGCAGTTTGGTCGTTTTTTTATGAAGCCTTGTGAGAACGTATAAATTCTTCCTACTAGAAGATTTTGAAGATATGATCACATTTGGTGGCATATTGTTCGTTATACTTTTCTAACACTTACTGTTGTTTTGATCTAATAAGTTTGTAATTAAAAAAAAAACATCATACTTGCTCCAGCCGTGAAGCTCCTACCTATTTCAAAATTGTGCTCTCGATTTCATCAAAGTGATATATAGGTGTACTAGATTTTATTCCTCGTATTATGGGGGTTGTTTTACATTATTCGTTTTTAATGTATATATATATATGAGAAGGTTATCATACAAATTAAATATTTGTACTAAACGTGCGAACTAAAACGAAGTGGAGGCGGTGGTATTTATGTAAATAAGTGAAAATCATGTTTGTAGTGTAATTACCTGATAAATCAATAAACATGTAGTGTACGCTACATAGTTTACAAATAGAGCAGCAAAATTACTCTATTTGTAAACTATGTAGTGTAATTAAATTATACTGCTTGTTTCAACTAAAGTAATTATTTTGTTAGTAGAGTAATTATTGTATCTATTTCTTCTTCCTCAAATAGCCTGCTTCAAAATCATGTTGGTTCAAATATTAGCCAGTAACTACAAAGTTGATTGGCAAATCGAACGTTGTATTGTTTCAATCTGTTTTAAAAAGCTTTAAATCAGCGAATTTGTAAAAACTGGTGGTTCAAATATTACCCAGTAACTACAAAAATTTGATTGATATTGCTGACGATATCATTATCAAATTGAAGTGAAGGCTATCTCATTTGTAAACCTGGATAAACAAATCAAAAGTAATATAGATTCAACAATAACAACAAGGGTAGGAATTATTCTTGTTTAACAAAATAGAGTCTGAATTTATGGTTACATTAATTACTCTACTTATATAAGTTTATTACTCTATTTGTAATACAAGTTACTCTACTTAAAATTGAAAATAACACTACTTTAAATTGAAAATTACACCACTTGAAATTGAAAATTACTCTAAAATTTAAAAATATTCTACTTGAAATTGAAAATTACTCTACTTATATTACATATTCAAAGTATTTACGTATCGTCTCTTCGACCATCAAAATCAATTAATTCCTAATTCTAATTGATTTGAGTTTGTACAAATATTGTTCAATTGATTTCACACACTCTTAATTCCTTTTTACTCATCTTCATATGTTATTTCAATTTATTAATTTGGTTGATTTCACCTAAACCTCTTAAAAAAGTGATGCTCTGTTTTTTGAATATTGAATTCTATTTTAATTGAATCATATAACTCAATCGATTTCATCAAATAATGAGTTGTGGGTGGATGATACGATGAAGACATGAGCAATTAGGGAAGGAGAGGTTGATCTGTAAAGAAATTACAGAATAGATATGGTCGCTAGTGTTGTAGATGAACGATGAAAGATTCATTTAATTACAAAATTGCTCAACTTTTTGATTTGTACGTTTAGTACAGTTTTTTAATTTGTATTTGATCCATCTCCTATATATATGTATATATATATATATTTGGATTTTAGTTTTATTTATTGTAAGAAAGTTAATAATTAATATACTTGAGGTTTGATGATAAAATGGTTTCACAAATAAATAATATGTTATAATCCGGTATGATAGAGCTATCTGGGTTTGGTGATACCTATTACCCATTTATCTTCTTTATTATAAAATTGTTTCTTAATTATAAATAATATCTTTTTTTTAAATAAAATGGGATATTAATTTTTAGTATATCCCTATTTTATAGGATTTTCATATCAAATATTTGATGAGATTAATTTCTAATATAATGAGATGTTATAACCCGTTTAAGAGCTATATGAGTTTGGTGAGACCTTTACCCGTGAATTCGGGTCAAATGCGTGAGCAGCCTTCATTTACAACTAAAGCAATTTAATGGCTTGAGAGAATGGTTGTTTTACATTTTTCGTTTTTTAATATTTATTTTTTGGATTTTAATTTTCTTTATTGTAAGAAAGTTAATAATATACTTAGGGTTTGATGATTAAAGAGTTTCATAAATAAATGATATGTTACAATCTATTTAAAAGCTATCTGGATTTGGTGACCCATGACCCGCTTATGTTTTTTACTATAAAATTGTTTATTAATTATAAATAATATCTTTTTCTTTTTAAATTAGATATTAAATTTTATTATATCCCTATTTTATAGGATTTTCATATCAAATAATTGGTAAAATTAATTTTTAATTTAACGAGATGTTATAACCCGTTTAAGAGCTATCTGGCTTTGGTAAGACACATACCCATGAATTTGGGTTAAATCAATGAAAGACATCTATTTAAAAATCAAACAATCTGGTGGCTTTCATAAAAAGGAGGAGCAACCACATCACGACACGTAGGATTTTAGAGGTTTCATTGATATATATTATAGATTATATTGAAATAAAATTTTATTTATTTCTACTGATGAAACATAGATATTACATCAATATAGCAGGTAGGCGGGCAACAAGCTGCGCCGCCACCCCTTTCTGAATTGCAAACCCTAACCTGCTAAAGACATACCCCTGCCCCTTTGGAGTCGACACATTGCTATGCACAACCTGTTGGACCCTGGTTAGAAAACGGATAGCTTCCGGTGCCAAAGAGCCAAATGTATCAAAAGCCAGAGGGACAAAAACATGTTGGTTCTCTTCGCAGGCTTTAGCATGTTTCTCCACCTTCTTCGTTTCAGCCCTTTTTATTGCTTGCCCAGCTACAAACCCATTATCCCTCAAACCAGCTATATATATTATATTTTAAATATAATATATAATCTATATATAATATATATAGATTATATATATTATATATTATATTTTAAAGGTTTTATTTATATATATTATAGATTATATATTATAGATTATAGGGTGAGTATCATTTAAGAACTATCAATTTGTATAAGAGAGAACTCATCTTAACCATTCAAATTTTGATCAATGGTTAAAAATAGTAATGTCATTTGAGTAATTAAATAAAAGAATATGGGTAATAACTAAATAAGAAAAAAAGCATTATATTATAGATATAAAAAATATTCTCTTTCTTAATATTTCCTATAATCTCTCAAATCTCTCTCCTAGATCACATTTGATCCCCTGATATCCATTTTGGGTTTCTACTTTTTCTCCCAATTTAAATAATCAACATGAACAATAGAGTATTTGTTGATTTTTTTATTTATTCGGTAAAAAATTTATCGTCATGTTATTGGCTTGTCAATTGATATTTATTAGTTTTTATGAAAATTAATCTTTTTTTGTCTACAGCGATTTTCTTTTTTTTTTGTCTTGATCTTCAATTTCGATGGATTATCATACTTAGTTTTTTGAAAAGTAATTGATATTGCAAAAGTCATACTGGATAAAACCAAGGTTTATTTTATCTTTTATATAATGATTTTTATATGATTTAATATTAATACATAACGACCAGTTTTAATGAAGATATATATGTATGCAAATAGAAAATTAAATCGAAAAATGATAATTAATATGAGCATTTACATATGTGGAATTAGATTATCAGCTTTATACTTGGATGAAGAATGTTAACGTCTTTTTTCTAAATAAATAGATAAAGTATTTCGGTTATTTTAGTTGTCGTGTTGAGAGACGCCATTTAAATAAATTAAATAATATATAGAGTATGGATAATATTAAGAAAAGTTATTGGACTTGAGAGTGATTATGGGCCTAAAAGCCTTTGAACTTTGCCTATTTAAACCTTAAAACCCCAGGTTTCCATCCTTATCATTCCATCATCATTCTCCAATCAGTGTTACACGCACTCCCTTACACAACAAAGACCCCCTGTACACAAACATTCCAAAATCCAATCCCATCCATTTAAGTTATTCAAGATCCAGTTCAATCAACCAAAAAGGTAAACATTATATCCATTTTCATTTTGAGTTTTTCTTTCTTTAGCATCGATAACAAACAAACAAGTTGAAGGTAAAAAGTGAACCGAACCAACTAAAGGACCTATAGGAACCGCAATCGAACCCGAATCAAGCCATTATAAACGTGCATCGATCGAGCCGAATCAGAAATTGGTTTTGGTACAAAAAATATATATAGACATGAAACCGATCTATATATGTACAGATGTGTATATATATGTATATGTAAATATATATATGTAAGGCCCCGAACCCTGGGAACCTCATAGTTGATATTCATTCAAAACACTCGTAAAAATAATTAAACTTAAAAACAATTTATTTCATTAAAATAACCATCTCAGAGTATAATTCAGCGGAAAACATAACTAATAAAATAAGTTTCCAAAAATTCCGGGAATATTGCCCAAAACCAATTCAATTATGTTTATAAAACTTTTTAAATTTAAATGTTCAAAAATAAAATATTACATCCACGTATGCTCTTCATCGTCCAAATAACTTCGTGCACGTCCAAGCGGTAAGGCATCCTCTTCCTAACCTGAAACTCACACTAACATGCACACAAAGTCAGCTTGAGCTGAGTGAGTTCAAGTTTTAAATAAATAACATCAGTAAATAATAATCATGATAGTCATTCCAAAAGTTTTAAAGTAAAAAGAATACAACAGTTAAGCCATCAACATTCATATATGTATACATATATATATATACACATATATATACATATATATATATATATATATATATATATATATATATATATAAACATCCTTATAAGTACATCTCTATATATATAAATATATATACATATATCATCCAAGTAATAACATCATGGTTGAGCAAACGTACAACCCAAACACGTAACATCAGGGTCGAGCAAACGTACAACTCAAACACGTAACATCTCATCAACGCATGCAAACACAAAGTAGGCATACGAAACATCAGTAGTCGATACGACTGCAACATCGCCAAATATAGGCCATAAAATAATTTACATACATATATATACATACTATAACATCCCAAGGCCAACTATATACTAGCAAGCCTATATAAAATGGTTTAAACGTTTAATCAGGAAAAATCGTTTAGGTGTGCATGCTAGCCCAAAACTTAAAAAGAGTAAAAAGGGCATCATGAACTCACCTGACACAAAACACGGATTCACCACGAGCTAGAGAATCCCTAAGTAATCCTCAAAACTCAAACACCTGTCGGTTTACATTCAATCAATACTAGTGACATCAAGATGACTCGTTTATCCTACGAGACGTTCTAACATGGTTCGAGTTACCTAAACCCTCGACCTCATCAAACTTAATCACAACAGCCCCCGAGGTCACACATTCACCAAAACGACCCTTAGGTACTCCCGGGAATAAAGAATTCCCAATTTGCCCCCCGGGAGCACTAGGTGATACTAACACGCGCGTTTAGGAGTTATTTAGGCCGTTAACATCCAACTCAGCCCCGTGTGGACCCATTATGATAAAATCACAGCCAACAAGTCCACACGACGCCACACGAGTCAAATGGTTCGGTAACCCGCAAGTACAACGCACCAACTATTCAATAAACACAATTGCGCGTTGTACCGACCCGTTGGAGTAACCGACAACCAATTCATCCCCATAACTTATAAAAATGAATTTTGAACAGCCCATACATCAAACCGAGTGTTCCCGAGCTGAATTGGTCGTTAATCACTTCAACTCTCGCGTTAAACGCACCAAACTACAATTCTAGTCAACCGAACACTAACAATCAAGCTACAACTAGTTGACCAATCTAACGAACACCAATGAACACGATACTTAAGTATGTTATACTAGACATACCTAGGGAGATTTCGGTGCAAAAACCTTAACCAAAACAGTCCCGGAAATGCTCAATTGGACAGCCACCCGGTTAGCCTACAATAAGCCATTAATCGATCAATACGCGTAATATAAAGACCAATTAAGGTGTAAAAGACACGGGGAATCGTAAAACCGACCTTGAATTGAAGTTTTTACGGTTCAAACTTGGCTGCACAGAAGATTTTCGCAAGGGGGGAGGGGGGCTGCTGTCCGATCGGCGCTGGTGGGGAGAGGTTAGGGTTAGGTTATTTTTGTTTTATGATATAATAAAAGAAGTTACATCCAAGTCCCTCCAAATTGAAGTATAAGGCATTATGGAAGAAAAGTTAAGTGGTTTAACGTACCGAGATGACGTAAAGGCTTCCAAAAAACGTTGGTTGAATCCCGAGAATTATACATACTTTACAAGTTTTAACTCTTGGAACCGAAATTAACGGGCGTTACAATATACCTATGTATATATACGCAGGTGCGAGTGTATACATACATACATATATATATTTATTAGTGATCTAAATGGAATAAACATTTAAGAAACTTTTTAAATTTAGCTAAAAATAAGATTTTTTTTTTTAAATTTAGCTTAAAATACGAGTAATCGTGAAAAATAAAAGTTAATTCACTAAATTATATTCAGGTTCAATTCGTGAACGTCTCATTAACTTACCATCCAGAAGTAAGGACTAAATAGTAACCACATTTTGGTAGTTAAAAGTTTTACGTTTATAAAAAAAATTATAAGTTGAAATCATATTGAAGTCTGAGTAATTTTTTATATAAAAATATAGAGTGTGAGTGAGTTTATTTTTATTTGATATAAAATTATCAAAGCATCTTTTTAAGCATATTCTGCCTTTTAACTTTTTTTTTTTGGTTTAATGTTTGTTTACTTTCATGTCAAACTAATACATATTTATACAATATATTTGTTTGACTAGATAATTTTGTTTATTGAATTAATATGAACAATTAATTTATTGTTTCAAAATAGATAATGTATTTATTCAAATAAATAAGTCGCATGTTTTGGTAAGCATTAGCACGTTTTATAAATAGATTAAGCAAAACAAAAAGAGATGGATGGGGTATTAGATATTTTTTTACTGAGCAAATCATTAAAATGTTAAATACGAACATACAATGACTTTTCCCTTAACATCAGAACCCATCCTCATGGGTTTTAGTTTTAAGTTTAGATTTCTATAATATAATCTAATTCCTATAAACTTTGGCTTTGGTACCTACTTGTCATACCTCAAAATTCAGACACAACTTTTATTTGAATTATATATCACATACAACGAAATTAAAAGTAATATTACATAGTTTCATCACATACTAAACTCTAATGTAAGTTCTAGTATTACTATGCCAACTATAATCATACAACTTTCGTTGGTGAGTACATAGTTAAACTTTCAAAACATTAAGTTTATCATATACAACATTTATAACGTCACATAACACTTTTATAACATCTTGTGTGGTATTGATACCAATTTGTGATAAACACAAGCAAATAACACAACCACAAAATAAACTATTAAAACATTTTAATAAAATAAAAGTTTTAAGCGCATAGGAATAAAAAACGATGCTTAAAATAAAGTCACTTGCCTACCTTTCAACACCTTTTTCAACCGCTGCCTCTTCAATTTGTTTTTTTTCCTATGCTTTATATTGTCAGAAGTTAGTAGTGTTTGTTCATGCATGGTTGTGGTTAGGTTTCTGTCGTTGATTGAGATGAGAAGTTGGGTCTCGGGTATGCATAGAGAAGAGAAGAGAAGAAGTTGGGTCTTGGTTGTGGGGTTACGGGTAGAGGTCTCGGTTATGGGGTTAGGGGTAGAGGTCGGAACATGATTTCGTTCGTGCTTGTGTTGAATTAGTACTAGCTGTTGAGATCATTCACGTCACGTATAACATTTGTTTGGGTCGAAAACGTTCGTCGTGGGGATGCTTTGGTTGTCGGGTTTATGATTGCAAGAGAGAAATGCAGATAATATAGAGTTGGGTATTTTTTGTGATAAAAATAGTTAAAATTATTGGTTTATAAAGTGTAAAAGTTATAATTTAATATCTTTATTTATTTGAATTCTTAAATAAGATAAGTTCCTTGTATTTCAGCATTTTGAGCATAATTGTAATTTAACTTTTGTAATTTTTTTTTCAACCAAATGATTTCTTTATTCCCCCAAATAGTCTTAATATATTAATTGCAAGCCCTAGCGCCTGCTAGAGCATGGCGAACAACTTGTATTTAACCAGAATCACAAATTCGTAATGGTTTTGGCTATGACTTGGTAGCCAACTCATCATTTTAGAGCTCAATTCTTACACTACTACACATAGTTTTAACATTTGCTTGCCTAAAAAACAATTTTTTAATTTTTATTTTTAATACCACCCATTACAGTTGCTAACCCTTAATTTTCCACTCACTCACCTAAATTTTAGACTAAAAATTATCTAATACTACTTTAAAAATAATTACTCAATTAATTAAAGTATAAAATGACTAAATTAATAGTTTATCTACAAGCAAATCACAAATACAACTAAGACCATATGTTATACTTATTATTTTTCATTTTGTGCGACATCACCATCTTCTCCCTTCTCAATTCTTTTTCATATTTTCAATACATATACTAATACATGTATAACATCTCACTATCTAAAAGAAAAAGACGCACGAGACTTGGACTATTCTCACCTCGCAAAGGTGAAATGAGGAAGAGGGCAACATGGTGTTCCATTCTCACATCTTTTATTATTCACACGTGATCATGCTTTGGGTATAACTCTTGGTCTAATCATTATTAACATCGTATAACATAGTATGACCGTTCAAGAGTTAAACCAAACCGAATCAGTATCAACTCAGGCTCATCTCATACCATAAACAATCCACCCCAAACCAAAAACCAAACCAAACTCGAATTCAACTCGTTTCGAGCTCTTAAAAACCCAAATGGTATTTGCCCTCTGTTTTTATAAACGTGTGGTCCCGGAATAAAATAAAATAAAAAACAAGATAAAAACAACAATTTATGCTTCACCACTACAGCAAATAACC
This sequence comes from Bidens hawaiensis, assembly GCF_021521415.1. NCBI lineage: Eukaryota > Viridiplantae > Streptophyta > Magnoliopsida > Asterales > Asteraceae > Bidens > Bidens hawaiensis. The sequence goes on along the minus strand of NW_027495327.1, from coordinate 177,827 downwards.
AAAAAACCAGACAAACAAATAACACACAAACATCAAAACCCTAGTCTCTCTCTGCAACTCATCACACCATAATGACTTAACACACACAGAGACCATGGGAGCCTCGTTATCCAATCTAACTCCGACCGCCGGAAACGGACCAGGACTCGGTGACATCCCGGGCAGCTGCGTGGCGTGTGTTTTCTTGCACCTCACGCCACCCGAGATTTGCAATTTAGCTCGCCTCAACCGCGCCTTTCGTGACGCCGCCTCGTCGGACGCCGTGTGGGAGTCCAAGCTCCCACCGAACTACCAAGATCTGCTTCACTTGCTGCCGCCTGAGAGGTACCAGAATTTGGGCAAAAAGGATGCCTTTGCTCTGCTTTCTCGTCCGCTGCCGTTCGATGACGGCAATAAGGTAACATTAATAATAATAATAATAATATTTCGTGGATTTTGTCAATTGGGTTTTGGGGATTTTAGGGTTTTCTAGCTAATTAGGGCTTTTATTAAATTGGGTTTGATTCAAATACAACTTAAATTAAATTAACTGTGAGAATCAGGTAGTAAGTATAATTGCACTACGATATAGTTACATAATTACACTACTTGATTCTCATAGTTAATTTAATTTGTACGTTAATTTCCTTTATTAAATTTATGCCTGGATTGATTGAAGATATTGAATTAGTGATCAGTAGCTAATTTATTTAATTACTATAGTTTAGTTTTATAACTAAACACTAATTTGAGTTTTAGGGTAAGTATAATTAGTGAATTTTGTTTATTGTTGTTAATTGAGTTTTAGGGGTTTTAGGGTTTTATGCAATTAGGGTTTAATTTTATTGGGATTTTGTAAAATTCGTGTCGGGAATGATTGTAGATGGTGAATTAGTGATTATTAGCTAAATAACCCCTTTAATTACTACAGTTCTGTTTGTTTGGACTTTAGTTATCATTATTTGTTAGCTAAGCTTCTTAATTAGTACAGTTTGATAATAATTGATTTAAGAATATATGCTTTTGGAAGTGGCATTCTGTTTGTGCACTAAGAAGATTCTTACTTCTGAGACCAGTGTTTCTTGCCTTTATTTATTCTTTTGCAGTGTGTTTTTATGTGGATTTGACTGCTTGATTATATATATAGTAACAAGATGGGATGATTGAGATTTATTAATATGATTTTTGATTCAACTAGAGTTGAAAAGTGTTACCAGTTGTGTATCCTTTAATGTTGAGAATGCTGGACACTCTAGATGGGTATTTTGAATCAACTAGAGTTTAAATGTGATACAAATTGTGTATTCTATAAAATATGTTGAATGTGCTAGGCATTAATTTTAAATTAACAAGGCAAAAATGTAATATGCATCTATGTAGCTATAGGTCAAAAAGCATCTAGCTTGGTAGTTCAGAGAAGGAAAAATCACTAATGGATTATACATAATTCTAAATTTGCTTATCGTTAGTACATTGTTGTCTTTTTCAATAATAACTCATGATGCAACTAAACTCATCGGTGCATGGATTCTAATATATAGTTTACATGTGATTAAACCTAGAGTTTCACTTTATTCCATCGACATATTTTTTGCTCTGGGCTGGAGAGTGGTAACTAACTAACTAACTAACCAACTGTTTTCTATTTAACAGCTTTAGATTGCATATCTAGTATTGGTAATGTCCAGTTGCTATATGCATCTATCTGATATATGTAGTGGTGCAGGAAGTGTGGTTGGATAAAGTTACTGGAAGAGTTTGCTTGTCGATCTCCACTAAGTCCATGTCAATAACTGGAATAGAAGATCGAAGATACTGGAATTGGGTTCAAACTGAAGAATCTAGGTTGGATTTTTTACCCTATATACTTTATATTCTTGATAAGGTAAAATACATAAATGTAATATCAGGAAATTTAGGAGCTGACATGTTGTGTTTAAGACCCAATGTCTAGTGTCTACATAAAAAGGAACTAATAAAAATGATCAAAAAAGACATGTTTGTGTTGATATGCTGCATTACAAAGGTAGTTGTTGTCTTTAAGTTCAGCTGTTTGTTACATGCCTACATATCATACATAGTGCTAAATGTTAAGTTCAAAATGGAACTATATAAGTTAGATCTACTATGTTGACTGTTGAGGACAAAATCAGTATCTTTGTTTTTAAGGATTATTAGGGGGCTAGTTTTCTCCTATGATAGATCCCCGGTATAGGAGACTTCATTGTTTCTGTTTGGGATGGATATAGAAGATGGCAAGGAAAAAGAATGCACCAACAGTAAACTCAAAACACCATTTTCAGTTACCTGATGCATTCAGGGGTCTTCAATGAATAAGATCGAAAAACCGCTAAAACGTTGCTGTCACAAAACTAACTGCTAAAATGCATGTTCATTGTCCAATTGTCCATCCTACAGCCACGATTGTGAGTTACCCTTATGTTGATCAAACATAAGGTTTGCATAAAACATGATGTTTACTGGTAAACACATGTATGCATTAAACATGATACATATACATGCATACACGCGCTTTGTTTACTGATTCACATACATTATAAATATGTGATTCAAGTATTTCAAACATTCTAAAAGTTTTTTTTAAAAGTAAAGAAACATTATTGTGAGCTACTCCTATGTTGTGATTTTATAGGTTTCGACTATATGTTGCTTAGAGGTACAAGTGTTCCCATAAAACTGTTTTAGTTTTGATTGAAACCTTAAAACTTGTTAAACAAATAGGGTATATACTAAGTTCTAACTTCTGAAGGGTGTAGAAAGTGTTTGTTATCTCATAATTTAGTTGAGATTGCAAAATAAGCGGGTTAGGAAACAGGTTAAAACGGATTTTTTTAACTGTGGGAAAAAATGCGCCCGGTCCACCCTTTTTACTTTTTCTAGTCATTTTTTTTATGTTTTATAAATAGTTAACATGTTAAATATGATTACAAAAAATACTTAAAAATAATATCTAGTTTCTTTAGATAAACAGATTTAAGAGGCTGAAAATGTTTGATAACGGATAACACTTTGGGTGACGATCAATCTATTTGACCTGCTTAACCCGTTTCCATTTTTAGTTGACTTTGAGCCTTCTATCAATTAGAGGGAACATCTAACCCAAATCCACATGGGTCGTAACAGTAAGGAGACCATACTGATTCTGCTAGTGTTTGCAGGTTCAACATCGTAGCTTATTTGCAGCAAATATGGTGGTTTGAAGTGGACGGTTCTGTAAAGTCCCACCTCCCACCCGACATCTACACATTATCATTCAGAATACACCTCGGAAGATTCTCCAAGCGATTGGGACGGCGTGTATGCTATTATGACCACACTCATGGTTGGGACATAAAACCCGTAAGGTTTGAATTTTCAACATCAGACGGTCAAGAAGCATCCACAGAATGTTTTCTAGACGAGTGTGCTGAAGTTGAAGCCAACGGATGCCATAAACGTGGTTGCTGGATTGATTACGAAGTCGGTGAGTTTATTGTAACTGAGTCGGATCCCGCCACTGAAGTTAGATTCTCAATGAAGCAAATTGACTGCACGCACTCGAAAGGTGGGATATGTGTAGATGCTGTGTCGATAATCCCGAGTTCTGTTAAAGAGGGTATGAGGAGAAGGGCGTTTAAGTAAATTTGAGGTGCGTGCCGTGTGCAGACTTTTTAGTAATCATTATATATATATGTTAGTTAAGAAGTATAATGCAACCTATACTGTAATGGAGAATATTATGTTGATTGATTTTTGCAGTTAGGTATGTGACCTCAGTGTTCATTAATAATTATTACAGATGTGCTTATGATTCATGTATATTTGTATTCTTCTTTTTACCATCTGTTTGCTACTCTTTTGAAGTTACCTTCATCATATGCTTTTTGTGGGCTCACAGAGATTTTATGGGTTGTAAATTGTAATGGGCCGCGCAGAGTAGATACAAAGCACTTGATTCCATGAAGTTTGTATATGTTCTTATAAATAATTAGCAAGCTAAATAGATTTAGAAAGGTATATTATTTCATGAAGTTGCAGGTTTTCTAATTTGACAACTTGCAGCTTTTATAACTTGATAAGGTTTTCTATTTCAATTACATTTATGATTTATCACAACTAGGATTTAGCGGTGTAAATCGTGGCTGGTTGAAATGCTGAATTGTTTGTCATGAGCTCGACCCATACTTTTTGTCAAAAAAAACGCTAACACAAATACATGCTTAAAGTTTTGTAAGCTGTACGTGACTCGTTTAACCTATGCATTAAAAAATTTTAAACGGGTGAGACATGTCGGTGGGTTGTAATCAAGTCGAGAGCGTGTTAATTGGGTTATAAAAGTGGATTAAACATAAGAAATTGCCACACCTAGTAGTAGAGCATTTCTTGAAGTTGTTAGATAGTATCTTCAAAGGTGGTGGGGGGACCAGATGTAAACAGATGGTGGGTTTGGATGATTAATGAATGCAGAGTAGTATGTGTAGCAAATAATAAGTGTGGGGATGATATGTTTAAATCTAGTACTATTATTGTCGGCCTGGTAATGAATAAAGTGAGGTGCTACTACAACTAGCCAACTAGGTTCCTTACATGCTTTGCCTTTTTAATCATCTTATCAACTAGGCCCATCTAAAATAACTAGACCATCCACCACAAGTAGCTAAAAACAGGTACACTTATAAAAAATGGGGATAATGTGATATTTGTACATCCTTTGGATATCGGCACACCCTATATACGATCGTATAGAGGTTATACGATCGTATGGAACCCCATTAAAGGGCATGTGGATAGGTCAAAAATGTGTGAATAACCAGAGCCTAAAAATTTGTTTAGTTAGCTAAAGGACACATTACGGAAACAAACATCTTTTAAAAATTAAAACATCAAAAACCCTCTCTTTAACTTTTCTTTTTGAAAAGGCAACTTTTATAAAAATCAACCAGCACCTAACAAGAAACTATATCATTATTTTTTACATTATTTGTAATTATCAATTATTATTTTAATAAAAAGTAGTTAAATTTTTAAATATTCAAAAACATAATAATAGTACAATACAAAAATAAATATTCCTTAAATGTTTAAAAAATAATTATTCTTAATATAGAGATTCAATTACACCAAAAAATATTGTCACATTGTCGTAAACTTTTAAACTTACAGTTAGTTACCATTTTTCTTTATTTTAACTAAAAGTAGTCATATTATAAAAGCATTTACATATTAACAAAATACAAAAATAGTACGATACAAAAATCATATATTCCTTAGATAACTAGAATGACCCGATAAAAAGGAAGTAACCAAAATTACACCAAGTAAAGAAACTTTTTACTATTATGATTATCTAAAATATTAAATATTTTTATCTATTATGATTATCCAAAATTACACCAAGTAATGAATATTTTTGAGAAAAGATTAGCAACTTGGAGAGCAAATTCTTTATCAATTGGAGGAAGGGTGGTGCTAATAAAAGCGGTTTTTGAAAGTCTTCCGGTTTATTAGTTTTCTATTTTTAAAGTGCCGAGCAAAGTTGTGGGATAACTAGCAAGAACTAGTTGTCGTGCCCTGTCACGGCCACGTAAGCAGTTAGACGATAATTAGCCATCCGTTAATTTAAACGTTGTGGGTTAACTAGGTTTAAATAGATTTTTAAAAAAGAGAAAAGAAAGGAATAAAAGAGATTGGTGGTTAGTGGGGGTGAACCCCACCTCTATTGTGATACCGTCATTGTCACCGTAACACTAGAGGGGGAAAAACTGGATGGTGCCTAGCTGTAATCGCCTTCGCTGTTGATTGACGCTTAATTTGGATGGTGACATGGCTTATGACACCTTCTCTAAGCCTCCACAACGGAGAGCCTAACTATTACAATAAATAGAATTAATGGCATGATTGACGTCGCAAACATATTCCATGCCACGTGTCGTGTTCTTACTTGGCAAAATCATCAAATATTTTTGTTTTTCGTTTTTGTGTTGTTTTTGCTATGTTAATCTTTTATGCAATCACCCTACCTGATTTTTTTTTTCTTTTACATATCGAGCCTAACCCATGCCACTAAATTTGCTTAACTTGTCTTTTCAATGCGTGAATTTTACCCATTGTCGTTTTACATATTTATTTATTTTTTGCGTCATAAGCTATACAAGTGTCAATTGCTATTACGAGTGTTTTTTAATTTATTTTTTGGATCGAATGTCGGTGCCGTAAGAAGCTCATCGATACTGACCGAATTCACGTGCTGACCGCCACAAGGTGGCATGCATGTTATGCTATAAATTAATATAAGTTATGATCCGACTATAGAGGTAGGGTAGTAAAGCTACCCGCGGATATCTAATCCGACCCGCGGACCGTCAATAAACATCCGAGAGAGGAACACGTGGACCAGACCACTTGCAGTTATGACAAGACCAGCAGTCATCCAAGGTTCATAAAATATGCTCCGCGGACATCCATCGGATCCCGCGGATTACCAGTGAGCATCCGCAGGAGGAACCTGCAAACAACACAAGAGACTCATCACATGTATGATCCCCACCCCACGTGATATGGAAGAGCAGTTGTAACAAACTATTTCTAGAAGATTTCCCCCAAAACCACCTGATAACGACATCGACCAATGGAAAGATGACACCTGAACACGTAATGGACGTCCCACGACGTGCACAGATAACGGACGGGTCCAGGCTGTCACATCCAATAGCCGTTCGACACGTGTCCATTCAGTTGAAGGAGGAATATTGTGATATCGACAACTCCACTAATCACCTTCCCTCACCCTCGGCTATAAATACCAACTTCATCTACTTCAGGTATTCATTCACTCTCACAAGCCTTACGCAATTAACTGTACTTGTATTGATTATTCCGATCAGAACAGTACTTATTCTCATGCCGGATGGTAGTTACGGGAAGACCCTCCATCGTGTCTTTCCCGTGACGAGACTCAAGGTGTTCTGTTTTGCAGGTAGATAGCTTGGATCTAATCTCGTTGTTATTCAGTAGACTCACATCTAGGGTAAACGTAAGTTCGGACTATCCAGTTCGGACTTGTGTTTCTTCATTGACGCCATCCTGTTTTGCTTGAAATACGGTCATTTGAAGGATTTGTTGGAAGTTTTTCGTGATCTAAAAAATGAGTCAGAGCCAACAACCACCTGCAGCCGCTCCGGCTAGAATACGACATTCTGAAGTCCTGGACGAGTCCGTTATCGAAGGAAAATGCCGGTAGCACCTCGTCAGAACAACCTACCTCCAATCCTAGAAGACAGGGCCGGAGAGTTCCCGAGGTTCGAAGATTTAGCGCCTCGCCGGAACAATCGAACTCAGGCCCTAGAAGACAGGACCGGAGAGTTCCCGAGATTTGAAGACGTCGAGCCTTGCCGTACCACTCGTACCCCGGTTCTGAAAAACGGAACCGGCGATTTTCCTAGACTCGACGGCGACGAAACAAGAGTTCGTCACCAGTGCCGATCTAGAAAAGCTACTCTTACTCTGGGCGAGTGGTACCAGCAGGAACAACAAAGGTTGAGAGAGGAGTATGAACAACGAGTGTTTTTTAATTTATTTTTTAGATTGAGTGTCAATACCGTAAGAAGCTCATTGATACTGACCAAATTCAGGTAGAGATGGTCAAAAAAACCGGTTGGGGAACCGGTTTACCGGTTTAAACCGGAAACCGGTTTTTACGAAACCGGTTTGACCGGTTTACAAACCGCCGGTTCGTCTTTCGGTTACAAGTTCTAGATCCAAAACCGGTTAACGAACCGGTTAATGGAAAAACCGGTTTTTTTTAATAACCGGTTATGGAAAAACCGGTTAACCGGTTTATAAAAAAAACCGGTTTTTGACCGTTGTGGAAAAACCGGTTAACCGGTTTCTCCATAACCGGTTAACCGGTTAAAAACCGGTTTTTGAACGTTGTAAAACGACTATATGCCCGTTTTTTTTTTGGGCCGTTTTTTTTTTTACCATTTTGCCCCCACAAACATCTATATATAGTTTAGGTTGGGTATTGGTTAGATCACACTCGATTATACAACTCCAAACGCTCTAAACGTTTATTTCATACGCGATTATTTTGTTATCTCACGCTCAATTATACCACATTACCACTCCATACGCTCTTATTTCGTAGTCGTTTATTTCATACTCGAGTATACCACTCTTATTTCGTAGTTGATTATCATGGCCTCCCAAAGTGCTGCTTCATCCGTCAACATGGGTGCCTCGAACACGGGAGAAACGGTCGTTCGGGTCATCCCCACGAAACGAAACCATGATGTTTGGCAACATTTCGACTTATGCGAAATGTCTAACGGTAGCCAAAAAGCTCGATGCAAACATTGTTTGAAGTTTTATGGCAAAGATGCAAACTCCACTTTAAAAGCGCATGTACAAAGGCCCTTTTGCAAGGCCTTGAAGGACGAATCGGGAAGTAGTTCGCAGCCGGAGATGACGAATCAAGGAGCGGTGTTTACGTACGACGTTGAAGCGGTACGTCAAAAGTTTTCAAACTTTGTGATTCAACAAACACTTCCTTTCAACCACTTCGACAACCCTCAATTCACGGAGATGATGCAAAACTATGTTCAACCACGCTACCAACACGTAAGTCGTTCGACCCTTAGAAGAGATTGTCTTAAAGCATGGAAAAACGCTAAATCCGAACTAATTTCATACTTTTCAAACTTACAAACTGGTGTAAACTTAACAACGGATGTGTGGTCGGTACCTCATGGTTCGCCCGACTCATACATTTGTGTGACGGCTCATTGGGTTGACCCCGAGTCGTGGCAAATGATGAAACGAACCGTTGCGTTTCAATTGTTTGATTACCCGCACACGGGTAGAAATATTTTTCAAATCTTGGATAAAGTCATTCGACAATACAAGATTGAACATAAAATCTTTTCAATTTCGTTTGATAACGCGTTCAACAATACGGCCGCGGTTGGCTATTTAAAATTAAAGTATAAACCTATTTGTGATGGAGCGTTTTTTCATAGCCGATGCATTGCACATATTATCAACTTGGCCATGCAAGATGGGTTAAACGTGATCGAAACGCAAAGAAACAATTTTAAAAGAATGTTACGAGATGTTTTTAGCAACAATAAAACATTTTCAAGATACAAAAAAATTTGTGTAGAAGCTAATTGTCAATGGTTGGGGCCAAATTGGGATTGTCCAAGAAGATGGAACTCGACTTGTAATATGTTTGAGAAAGCCATCCAACAAAAAGAATCATTAATTGCGTTTCATCAAATTTTGTCAAGTAGGGGTAAATGTGCACCGTACGATCCTAGAAACTGGTTATTGATTGAGATCGTTACGGAGGTATTTCAAATTTTTAAATCTTGCACAACTAGTTTATCCGGGGTTTACTATCCAACAAGCCCCATTGCTTTACCAAAAATTGCTGTCATGTGCACAAAGTTGAGTGAACTTCATTGTAGGGGTGCACCTTATTTTGATATGGGTGTAAAAATGAAAGAAAAATTTAGAAAATATTTTCAAGAACTACCCGCTGTTTTGACATGTGCTGCTGCGTTAAACCCTTGCATCAATGTTGGTGGTGTTGAAGCTTTAATAGAAAAAATTTGTGATGAGCTAGAGTTAAACGACGATCAAAACCCCTATTATAGCCAAACTTTAAAGAATGCTTTCAACACCACCTTGTCAAACATGTATGATGTCTACCTTACAAAATACCGGTCGTCTTCCCAAATTCATGACTCGTTAAGAGCTGTTGCCCAATCCCAATCCCAAACCGACCTTGAAATGGGGATGTACTACATGATTTGGGAAGACGCCGGTAAACGTCAAAAGGTAAACACCCCAAGCAGTGAACTTGGAAGGTATGGTGGTACTAACTTTGTGAAACACATGACTCCGGATGAATTTAGAAGTCTTGATTTGCTGGCTTGGTGGAGAGGTAAGGAGGATGAGTTTCCGATCCTCGCCGCAATGGCCAAAGATTTACTAACGGTCCAAGCTTCCACGGTAGCTTCGGAGTCTGCTTTTTCTGTTTCTGGCAGGGTTATATCGATTAGGAGGACTCGACTCACTGCACCAGCTATAGAGATGTCGATTTGCTACAAGGATTACTTGGACTCTTTAGATAGGGCACAACATCAACGCTCACTCGAGGGGGAAATGGAGTATGAAGCGGGCTTGTATGAAGACGAGGTCAATGAAGGACACACTCAACCAATGACCGATGAAGAAGCCGCGTACGACGATTACCTAAGAAATAGCTCGGGATCGGGTAGCGAAGAAAATTAGTTAAAGAAACAGCAAACATGGAGGCAAATCATGAGTAAGAAACAGCAAGTTGTTCATGTAATCGTGTCTAAGCATTCTTTAATGTTTGTATTTTTGAGTTACGAATATGCGATAACGATTTAATGTTTGTATTTTTAATGTAAAAACTATAAATGAAAGTTATGTGTTTTTAATCTTTGGTTTGTTGAAAACACATTCACCAACACACACTCATACTCATCTTCCAAGCAAAGAACCCTAACAACGAAAGCAAAGAATGGCTTCGGTCAGTCCGTTTTGCCTTGTAGTTACCGGTTTGCCTTGTAGTTACCGGTTTGTTTATACTGTGAAAAAATAATGGTTATTAAAAAAAAAAAAAAAAAAAAAACCTGTTAATAAAAAAACCGGTTTATTAACCGGTTCTAACCGGTTTCTAAACCGGTCCTAACCGGTTAGACCGGTTAGGGTTTTGACAGTAAAAAACCGGTTATTAACCGGTCCGGTTATTAACCGAACCGGTTTTTTTCGGGGCCAAAAAAAACCGCTCCGGTTAATAACCGAACCGGTTTTTTTAAAAAAACCGGTTTTTTAAAAAAAACCGGTTTGTGCACCTCTAAATTCAGGTAGTGACTGCCGCAAGGTGGCCTGCATGGTATGCTATAAATTAATAATTTAATATAAGTTATTATCTGACCAATATTTAAGTTGAGACTCATTATCGGCCACATCTTTACTGTATTTGTAATAAACCCTTTTTGCCAAGAGCCCTTACATGCATTATCTTTGAATTTTATGACTTATGTCGTACAAGTAATGAATGCATCGATGAACCATGTATGCCACTACTTGTCAGGTTTTGGCACCATTGGATTCTCATGGTATTAACTTCTTGTTAGCTAGAAAAGATAACGTTGTGGGAACATTTGGTATTAACAGCCATGCTACCATGCTACTAGCTTTAATTTCAAGCAACAATATTCTATTAGTTAAAATCAAACAGCCGGTGTTGTAATATGGTAGCGCAAAACATAGCACAACACGCTGTCTCTTAACGGTAAGAAGTTTGTGTTACGCTACTCTTAAATAAAGAAATAAATAAGCAATGATTATAACAAATTAAAAGAAGAATATTTAAAATATTTGATCTACAGTAGTTTATATATTATAACCCGTTTAAATGCTATTTGAGTTTGGTGAGACCTGCACCTGTGAATTCAGATCAAATGAATGAGAAATCTTTCATTTGCAAATAAAACAGTCTGGTGGCTTGAGAGAATTTAGGGATGCTTTGTTTATATATATTTAGGATAAAGATTAGAGAGAACTTCGATTTTGGTCCATGTTGTTTCTTAAAATTATAAATTTTGATCAAGTAGTTTATTTTAGGCTCTTATGGTACAATAGTTTTAATTAACTATCAGTTTTAATCCACCTCATTGACGTCATCCACCGACTGTTAGTTAATACAACTTTGAGGGTTTTTATTTTTTTATTTTTATTTTTTTATTTTTTTTCACAAACTTTTAGTCATAAGAATTTTTGGGGTTTCTACTAAATATAAATTTTATACTTTTTGTTATTTTTTAGTATTATGGTTTCTTATATTTGTTCATATATAAATACACACTTTTTATTTTTTTAAAAAAATATTTTTTTTTCAAAATTGGCGCTTTTATGAAAGTGTATATTTTTTTAATTTATACTTAAATACTTTTATTTTGTTTAACCTTTTATAGCTGTAATAGTATGTCAATTTTAAAACATTGTATTTAGTTTTATTTTGAAGTACGATTTTAAGTTAAATTATGTATCATTATTAAATGCAAACCAAGAAGTCATTCCCATTGTGATGGGCTGGTAAGGTGATTAAGATATAAATGTAGTTGTTCGAAAAAAAATATACAAACCAAGAATTAAAATTAATAAATAGATTTTCAACAACCCACCGTCAATTGAAATGTTAAAAAAATAACAGTATATAATCAATTTATGCTCTTTTTACCAATGAGAAATAAAAGTAGTAGAGTTAATTTTTCTAAATCATTTATAGTTAATAGAAGCATATAATTAAATGGAACTTAAAAAATAAATATTCTGCTTTTCAAATCCTAGATACTATTAAGGTTATAAAAAGTAAAAATAAAAATATTCAAATATAAATAAATAAATATACAGTTAATTAAAACTAATATATAGTTAATTAAAACTATTATACCATAAAATTATAAAATAAACTATTAAACCAAAATTGATAATTTTAAAAAACTAAAGGACCAAAACCGAATTTCTCTCTTTACAATTAAAATTCTGGGTGGTGCATGACCGTTCTAATATTGCATATATTTTCTCAAAAATGCATCCACTTTGATATGCACGATTGAGATACATCAATTAACAAAGTCAAGCTTAAGAAAAAAGAAATATCAAGTGATAAATCATAAAAATACAAAGCAAACAAAAGAAGTATTGTTTATGATGAATGGATTTAGATTATTTTTATCAAAGTCCTACAAAATTTAAACAAGTTTGATATAAATAATAAATGAATATAAAACAAAGTCTTAAAATATATGACAAGTGGTAACTAAAATGCTATGCAATAATGCAAAAATGTGCTTTCTAAATTTGAAACCAAAATGCTTATAATTTTAAAATCAGGACTTTTAAAAAGAAATTTTGACTTAACAGTGAAGTAGAGTTAACAAATACATGAATCTTCAATGTTTGTTTTTCTAACGACGAATAAAAATTTTATTTAAAAAACTAGCAAGATGCTAGACCACCAATACAAACATAAAAACAAGACCACACATTACACTTTGAATATCCGCCAACCCTCCCAAATAAGCCCCTTTAAATTTCCTCTATTCTTAACCCATAGGAACCCCAACACCTTTATTTCCTCAACCAAGCTCGAAATTGAAACCGGTATCCCACTATGAACAAATTTGTTTCTTTTTTTTTTCACAAGCACCAAGTCGTTATCAAACAAACCGGTTGAAAAATTTTTGCTTTCTTTCTAGGAAACATGAAACATTTATGGAGCTCTAACAAGTCGCGAATGCTAAATAAAAAGAAAGTAGGCATCTTGCACCATTGAGAAATCACACTCAACATGGCTTGTGCTAGATCACACGAAATAAAGACATGTTCTACTCAACTTCCTCGCATACCAAACACATAATTGATCTAACCAAAATATTTGTTTTTCTTAGCTCGTCAAAGGTTGGCAAGCGACCTAGTTCTGCACGCCACGCGACCAAGTTGACTTTCTTTGGCACTAACCAGTTCCAATAAAAAATAAAATCAGGGTGGTATATTCACACTCGATCGGCTTCTCTTTTACACTTCGGACCGAAAAGTCACCCTCACCATGGCACCTCCAAACCACCTTATCCTCCCCTGATTTAATTATAACACCTTGGCACATTTGCAACAGAGCACAAAATTCCTCAATTTCCTCCCTACCATATAATTGCCGTGACCAACACCACTGCCCACAAACCTAATTTTCAATCATAAACAACCTATTTGCCACAACACAGTACTTATGCTTTTCTAAGGAAAAAAGCTTAGGGAACCGAATATAAAGCGGAACCAGGCCAAGCCAATTATCTAGCCAAAACCATGTCTTCGTCCCACTCCTCACATCATGCAAACAACACCTCTTCAACTCAATCCCTTTTTCTTGTAATATCGACTCAATTTTTACAATCCGGTTCCACGGACCTGGATTAGATAATTTTACCGGAATCACAGACCATGACCTCGACGAGTGATGAAAGGCCCAAATGACCTTCCATCACAATCTACCTCTCTCATTTATGAAGCGCCACCACCATTTTGCTAATAACGAAACATTCACATCCCGCAACCGACCAAGACCGAGACCCCTATATTCAATGGGAGCTACGACCTTATCCCACGCAAACCGGTTCATTTTCGCCTTTTCTTCCGAACCTCCCCAAAAAAATACTCGTCTCAATCTCTCAAACTTATCCACAACTCCTTCGGGGCGCCTTAAATAATGAGAAATAATGAGTCGGTAAGGAGTTTAGAACCGACTTAATTACTGTGACCCGACCCCCCTAAGATAGATTCTTTGCCTTCCGTCGGGACAACCGCTTCCTAAACACCTCCATGACCGGATCCCAAGCGTTAATCCTGTTCATATTCTTACCCACTTGAAGACCCAGATGAATAAATGGTAGTTTACCAACTTTACATCGAAATACCTTCGCTAATTGGTATATATGATTTTATAACACTCCCCCTCATATAAACATTACTGTTCATTATACATATTAACAACATGCTTCAGGATGATGCTAATTAGGTACTTCAGGACCTATGAATAAACTGACACTGCTGGATCAGTTATGCTGTCTCGTTAAAAACCTTACTAAGAAAACCCAATGGGACAAAACTTAGTCAAGGAAAAGAGTACAACGTGTTAGTGCTCCCCCTCAATTTAATTAACGTCTTTCAATCTTCGAAGTCCGATCATTTGTGATAACTTCTCGAAACTGCTTCTAGGTAAAGATTTTGTGAATAAGCCAGCTAGATTGTCACTTGACTTGATGTGACGAACTTCAATTTCCCCTTCTTTCTTCAATTTATATGTTGAGAAGAACTTTGGTGAGATGTGCTTTGTTCTGTCACCTTTGATGTAGCCTTCTTTGATTTGAGCTATACAAGCAGCATTGTCTTCATAAATAACCGTCAGCTCTTTCTTGATTTGTTCTAATCCGCATGCTTCTTGCATGTGATTAATCATTGACCTTAACCATACACATCCTCGACCGGCATCATATGGTGCTATTAGTTCCGCATGATTTGAAGATGTTGTTGTAAGTGTTTGTTTAGTTGACTTCCATGAAATTGCGGTGCCACCATAAGTAAATACGTAACCTGTTTGAGATCTTGCTTTATGTGGATCTGATAGATAACCAACATCATCATACCCAACAAGTTGGGACTTGTCATTCTTTTGATAGAAAAAACCTAAGTCTTGTGTCTCGCGAATATATCGAAATATATGTTTTATTCCAGTCCAATGTCTATGTGTTGGATTCGAGTTATATCTTGCTAGTACATGTACCGCGAATGTAATGTCAGGTTGCGTGTTATTTGCAAGATATATAAGGGCATCGATTGCGCTTAAGTATGGTACTTCTGGACCAAGTACTTCTTCTCCCTCTTCCTGAGGGTGGTATGAATCTTTATGTGGATCTAGAGGTCATGAACCATAGGTACGCTAAATGGATGGCCTTTAGTCATATTGGAATGAACTAACAACTTCTGGATGTATTTTGACTGGTGGACGAATGTGCCATTGCACAGATGCTCGAACTGCTGGCTGAGGCATAATTTTGTCAAACCAAGATCTTTCATTTCAAATTCTTTTTTTAATAACTGGGCAAATTTCTCTATCTCTTCAGAAGATCCTATTATAAATTGCTATTATGGTAAACTTTGAGTTTGATCTTTTTATAAAGACACATGGACTGATTACATCAGACATGTATCCTTCTTTTTGAGATATTCACTGAGTCAATTATACCACATACGACCAGACTGTTTAAGACCTACAAAGATCTTTGGAGTTTTATAGTACACATATCTCGAGGTGCTGATTTTAATGCTTCAGGCAATTTTATTCCTTTAGAGATTTTCATATAGATGTCATTTTCAAGTGTCCCATATAAGTATGCGGTGACCATTGACGAAGGTTCCTTAGGGCCGGGGGGAGGCCCCGGCCCCCCCGGTTTTTTCGCGTAGTAGTGTAAATTTACCCGTTTTCGCTCGAAAATTTTTATGGTAGTGTAAATTTAGGCGTTTTCGGCCGAAAATTTGAGTCCGCGCCCCCATCGTTTGTGAATTTTTGTATACACTTTGAGTCCGCCACCCCGGTGTCTTAGTCCAAGCTTCGCCACTGGCGGTGACAACATCCATAAGTCTCATATGAAGTCCTTCAGAGATTGTGAGGCCGATAAAACATTGGGTCGGGTCATAAATGTATGTGCTTATATCACTCCCCCTCAGACATTTATATTATACACTATCAACATTATGCTACTGGATAATGATGGCTCGGTTCTTCTGGACTGATATTAACTAATACTGCTGGATTAGTTATGTTGCCTCGTTAAAACCTTACTAAGAAAACCCGGTGGGACAAAACTTAGTTAAGAAAAAAGAGTACAACATGTGTATTTCTCCTCCTTAATTGAACATTTGCTGCTTGACTTGATTTTAATGTAGTTATCTCCAATCGGAACTATGCAAGTCAAATTATTCATATATAGTCTTTGGGTTCTTCGTGATTTGGTCTAAACCGTATGCCTTGTGTAACTGTTGGATCATTAACCTTCATGAAAGAATTATAGTCGAGCTCAGTGCAAGTCCGACGAATATCCTGCATAAACATAACACTGGACTCTGTATTTTCTTTATGGCATAAATCCATGTCTTGAGTCCTTTAAGAATATTAACTCATCATTTAATACGCTTAATGATGTTGCATCGTTTAAAACTTTGCTAGGAAAACCCGGTGGGACAAAACCATAGCTGAGGGAAAAAAATGTGCATCGCGTATTTTAAATAATAAACAACATGCTTTTGGATGATGTTAAATTGGTACTTCGGGGCCTATAAGATCAACTGATGCTACTGGAACAGTTATGTTGCCTCATTAAAAACCTTGCTAATAAAATCTCTTGGAACAAAATTTAGTGAAGAAAAAAAGAGTGCAACGTGGTAGAATAGAATCAAATTTCACTTGCACATATATTAATAATGCAATATTTAATCTAGTAATATTTACAAGATACATTCATTGATCTCATTTAACTATGGTACTTCTGGACCAAGTACATCTTCACCCTCTTCTTGGGGACAGTAAAGATTTATATGTGCATCTAGAGATCAAACAATCTTAAGTGTGTTTAGTGAACTAACTTTATCCGTTATTAAAATATGTTAACATCTTCTGGATGTAATTTGATTTACAAATAAATATCCAATTATGCATATACTCAAGCTACTGGTTGATGATTAATTTAATTATGTCAAGTTATTTTGTATCAAAATTTTCTCTTAAATAGTTCGACAGAGTCACTCGATGATGTAGGACATCATCACTGTAAACTGCGATTATATGAACTTTTAAGAGTGAAATTCTGATAAATGCATATGACTCATTTGACCAATCTCATACCCTTTATAAGATGTCTATAGAGTCATTTGTACCACATACGACTAGTTTTGTTGAGACCATATAAAAATCTTAGATTCATATCTCGGGGTATTGTTTTTAATGCTTCAGGCATTTTTATCCATACAGGGGTATTCATGTATTTGTAATGTTCAATTGCCATGTACAAATATACAGTGATAACACACATAACTTTTATCTGAAGTCCTTCTAAAATTGCGAGGCTGATTAAAACATATAATGGTTATCGCATCTACTACAAGGGAATACGTTTCCTCATAATCAACTCCTGGGATTTGGGAAAATAACCATTGTGTTACAACTCATGCCATACATCACAAATCTCATTCTTTTCGTCCCTTTTTATTTTAAGGACACCCATTTATAACCTACTGGTTTGACGTCTATGGATGTTCGAACTACATGTTCGAAAACTTTTGCTTGTCATACAATTCTTGTTTAGCCTTAAGGGCATTTTGCCATTTTGGCAGTCATCTTAGTGTAAATACTCTTACAAAGTTTTAGATTCATAATCTTTCTCATCGATTACATCTGTAGCTATATCATATGCAAGTATTTCATTAGCGCGCGTTACACGTAGGTTCCATATTGTACCTTTGTACATAATTTGTAGAGATATCATATCGATTTAATACCGGTGTTTCTTCTGGAACTTTATAGATTATATTAGTCTCTTCTAGGACATTTACCTCTTCCAGGGTTTTAATATTTCCTTCTAGAAATATGTTGGTCTCTTCTGGGACATTTAGCCCAACATGGTATTATATTAATAACCTCTTATATGGTTTTACAAGTAACCTCTTCTGGGGTTACACCAACTGCATTACTTTGCTCATTCGATTTTCGTGGGTTTTATCTTTGGAACCAATTTGTCTTCCACGTGATCTTTGTATTGTAATCTATTTTGATTACTTTAGTTCGAGCAAATAAATTTGATACTGGTATATGTGACATTTTCACTCTATATATGTTTTATGAATGCATCTAGTAACTCTTTAGTTACTCTTTATAAATGTATGACATATTTGACTTCATATTTTATATTGACCTCTTTCAGGATCTAAATTTGATATTTGTGATGCATTTCATGTTGTTTCATATATACCAGGTTTTTCATTCTTTAGTTATCCCCCCTGAGCATACTATCATATTTAACTGACAACTAGCATACGGGGGTGCTATAAATATTTCTCCAGTTAGTCATATATCTGTAAGTTAAAACCAATACAAATATCTAGATTTATTAGTGATTCCATTGTGGTACATTACGGTGACGGTAGATGTAAATCGCACAACCAAATATATTTATGTGAAACATATTTGATTCTCTTCTATAGATGAGTTATTATATGGAGTATTTGATAACATAGTACATTATTATGCTATGTGGATAACTTTAATAGTAACTTCTGGTTATTATTATTAAGATTATATGATTTATTTTGTACAATTTGTTTGTTAGATAAAAACTTGTTTTCTAACTTTGTCTTATTTTGCATGTGACTTGAAGATACTTTTTGATTGAATTAAATATGTTATCTTTTTCAGATGAACAGTTGTTACAGTCCAAGAAAAAAGCCCTTCCAAAGGAACAGTTGCTACAATGGGCTAGTTGGTTCTTTTAGACTTCTAACAGGGATTTTGGACGGAACAGTACCAGTCGTTCTTTTAGACCTTAACTATCGGTTGGTTTTCTGATGTGAGAGATCCGTTCAAAGACAGCAGACACAGAGCATACTAATCCGAACCTTTAGTACAGGAGAACAGGAGCCGAAGGTATGGCTCTGATACCAAGATATCAGAATTTGGCTTTGATACCAAGTGATGATTGGTTCTACCTCCAACCCCCATGTAAAAGAGTTTGTTCAAACCTCCAAGTTTGATTCACATCAACTCCCCGCCACCACCTCCAAACACCTTGTAACCCTTTCTCTACCGTCAGACCTACCCAGAATCTGTCAAGCCAAGGTTACACACACATCCACTTTGGTGCAATCCAATTGGCCCTTACCTTTCACGGAAGAAAAGGCTTACCGGCGTTCTCCCGTATAGCCCTTGTGGATACAAGATTTTTCGAATACCAACATGCTTGTATAGGTACTATACAAACCACCTTGAACGTAGGCACCGTGTTTGTAACCTTTTACCCAAACTTCAACATGCCCATAAATGACCCATCACTCCTTACAGCCCTAAAAGCCCAGATCCAAATTGGTGGAACCCCGCAAGTAAATACTTTCCAGGCAACATTCCACTACCAAATGGCGTACAGAGTACAAAACCACTCCCTAGACATCATGGTCTCAGGACAAGATAACGTTGGAGACGTGTTATTCATTGATGTTGATTCCAACGCCATGCCAACCTGCACATATGTTCCAAAACAGTTATCCAAAGAAGAGTTGATAAAGCTGCTACCAGAAAAATGGATAACAAATTATGAACAAATCCACCAAACCCCTGTTCAGACAACTACAACCCCAGAGTTTGTCAAGCATCAAGATGAAATGGTTGAGATAAATTTCTCAATCCAAGAACGAAGAAACAAATTCCCAACAATAAACATGATGCGAACCAAACCACCACCCCCCCAAGCATACCTCCTAGCAATCTAGAAAGATGTTTTGTAATCACCCCATCCACCTCATCATCAGATTACCAAGCAGAATTCCCACCATTAACCCCATTTGAGAAACCTGACCAGAAAGCCAAACACTCATGGAAGATACAAAACTCTTCCATCATGACACCAAGTGGTCCCTCAAACCCCACCACTGCAGCAGAAGCAACTTTAAACTGACAAAGTGAAAATGCTGTTGCCCAGAATAAAGTTCACACAACCATCCTAGCTCAACAGGACAACTCCAGCAGAACCCAAGAGGTCCTAGTCAACAGACTTCAAGGCATAAAAATTATCATCTATGAAATTAAAACAAAGATTCTAAACCTCCACCAAGAGCTGATAGAAATTGTTAGAAACACTCCTACGATGCAGACATCAATGACTCTCTCCCATAAGGAGTCAGAGATGAAGTTTCTCAAGGCTCAATTAGCAGACCTTGAAAGACAACACAAGCAACAGAAGGTCTCAACAGTGGTTGATGATCAATGGAGATTACCAACCTCCCCGTTTGCAAGACCTAACTTTGACCTACAACCTTTAGACAAGGCTCCATTCTCACAATCCTCACCATCACTAAGCCTATGGTCTAACCAAAGAAGCAGGCCACAAAGAAGATCCCCACCCAGAACCACGGGTACCTCTTCCAGCAACCCTTCATCATCAAAAGCCAAAGAAACATTCAGAAAACATACCCATGATGACAGCATGTTGATGGCCTCATCAGTTGCTCCAGAGGATCTACCGAACCCAAAAGAAGACACCATCATAACCCTGCTACAAAACCTAGCCAAAAGAGACTCTCCAAGAGTACTTCCATGCATTGCCTCCAACGTAACAGTCACCTCCGACGATGAATCTGACAAGTCAGAGGATGAATAAATACCCAATCCAAGTAAGCATTCGAGCACTTGTTCATGAATGAACAAGAAACCACAGTCAGAAACGATATCGATTCAGATGTCGAAGATGCAGCTTCACAGACAGAAACCCTAAACAAACCAAACATCCCAAGATCGGACTCCAACATAAAGTTCACCTTTGATGACATTCCCCCGTCACAGTGGCGTGAAAGAATTGTAGAAATGCATACATGGTGTGAAGCTGAACTACAGTACTACGAAATTGATGTCGTCATCAAAAGATTCTTGGCTAGGTGTCAAGGAAGACTTAAAGACTGGTACCTAAGTCTTGGTGAATAGAGACAAATACAGCTCCGATCACCAGAAGAACTCATACACGTGATACACAATGAACTCATTGGGAACCCCCTTGATCATAAAGTTCACGCACGTGATGAATTCTTAAAAATGAAGTGCTGTTCGTTCCATCCGAAAGATCTCGAAAAGCATTACAACCGTATGTCTGAACGGTTTTACTGTGTTAATGGCGTAGACGACGCCAATCTCAAACAGATCTTTCTACAGTCCTTTCCAGAATCCCTCTGTAATGAAGCATTTAGAACTCCGGAAAGCAGAAACGTGACATGCGCACAAGCATCACTAGGAAAGCTATATCAGCTCATTACAAACGCTCTAGCCAAGCTTTATAACCAGAAAAGATTCCTAAGTGATTATGAAAAGACGAGAAATTGTCTTGGCTCAGCATGCAACGATAGTCATCTAAAGATCAAGTGCAAAGATGAGTCGTCCTGCAGCTGTTCGAAAAAATCCCACTTCCCGAAGAGACACAACAAGCATTATTCATCAAGAAGAAGATTTTCAAATAAGACGTGGAAGATCCTAAGGAAGAAATCCTTTAGAGGAAAAAGCATAGACAAGTTCTACATTTGCAACCAGAAGGGCCATTTTGGATGGGATTGCAAAAATGAGAAGAAAACTCAGGCCTTACTCCAGACAATAAACCAGATAGAAAGAGTCGATATCTCGGAGTTAGAGTCACTGTACTCACTTGATGATGAACCAGGAGACAAAGCAATAGGTTCGATATGCTATTCTGATACGGATGATGAAACAAAAGCAGACGATTCAGATACAGACTACCAAAACAGTGACGTTCGTCCAATGTTTATGGCAAAAGCTATAGGGTTGCATTCAGGTCCTATGATTCCAGAACCTCTAGTCAAGTTTGATCTATTGCTCAACCAGTACACAAACCCTATCCCAATAATTGCATTATTGGATTCTGGTTCACACAGATCAGTCCTAAATCCAAGCATTCTACCCCCTAGTTATTGGCGCCCCCACAAACAATTTTTTATAACTGCCAATGGCCAGACATTCTCCATTGACAAAATCAGCAAGCCAATATACATTCGACTATTTCCCAAGTGCGTTATCAGACGTCAGTTTCTGGGATCTAGCCTCCATGGTAGAGACCTTCTACTTGGATAGGATATTATTTTCTAGCTACCAGAAATGAGCTTTTGTGGTTACAGTGGTATTAAGTGGAAAAACCATATTAATTCATACACCACAACCCCTAATCTCCATAAAAACCCACACTCTTCCCACCACAAGGACAACCAGGAAGAACACCATGTCCCCATTTCCCCGTCAGTATTATCAAAACAAACAGTATCCTGGTCCCCATAGCAAATGAGAATTCAATTAAGTGGCCTGAAAAGCAAGCACAGGCTGAAAAAAGAAAAGAGAAACAAAAGTCAGTTGATAAGATGCCAACTTTAAAGATTCCAACGCAAACTGACAAAAGAATCCTTCAGTCTGAAGCTAGTAATGAGTATTGGGCAGTAGCTCTAGTTGCAGAAGACGACAAAGGTATCAGGAAAAGATGTGGATACAAGAGTGGCGCGTTTGAAATGTCATAAAAAGGTTACCACTCCACGATAAAGAATATCTTGACGGTCAAAAAATGATAGAAGAGTTCCATATTCATCTCAATGGTCACAGCTTTTTGATTGAATTAAATATGTTATCTTTTTCAGATGAACAATTGTTACAGTCCAAGAAAAAAGCCCTTCCAAAGGAACAGTTGCTACAATGTGCTAGCTGGTTCTCTCAGTATTTCTTACAGTCGCCCACATCAGCAAAGAGAGTAATATTCTCAAGAAAGATATGCAACTATGGCCACGAGTCTATAAATACCAAAAACCCGAAAAGGATCAGCACAACAAACAGCACAACCATTTCTTACCCACCATCTACATGATGGCCGAAGCCAGCTCCTCCACCACCACAGACAAGAAAGAAATCCAAGAAGAATTCAAGCGCAAAGACGTACCGGAAGAAATTGTTGAAGTAATTGCAGATCTTACGTTCAAAGAAAGATCTAAGCTAAATTACAAGACGTTCACTACAATCCTACTGAAAAATCATGCAACAGTTTTAGAAGGGATAAAATTCCACCCAGATTATCCTTTGCTAAACATCTTTCACTTTGCAAACTTGCTTAACCTCCCCAAAAAAGCTCTGTGTTTCTTCTGGTACCTGTTTGAATCATTCTACATCGCCATATCCTTTGACAATGAAGAACTCTACTTATACTTACTAAATTGTCAATTTGGAGATGGACCAGCAGAGATGAAACATACCCTTACTCTCCTCCAATGGTTCTTACCAATCCATCAATGGATTGGTTATTTAACCAACTACCACCTCAAATACAGTGTCTGGTATTTCAGAAGGCCGGGAAATTTCATACCAGCATCAACAATCAACAGGGATCAAGCAGCCATCTACCATTCGCCGTGTACCTTCCTTCACAGTTCTTACAACATAAATCCAGCATCCATAGGGTTCAGAAGGAATTTCCCAGGCGAGTGGATGAAACTAAGAGAATGTCTAGGACGTGCAAATGGAGTGGATATAAGGAAACTAAGCCCTAACATCAGAGAAAACATAAAAATCTGGGGTATTGATCATCCTTACATAAAGTTGTGGAAAAGAACACATTTTGAATATATCCACACCCACATTGTTGCCCTCAATGAAGAAGAATACGAAGAGCTAGAAGATGAAAAGTTCTATCATGAACCAGACAACAGAGCCCGTTCCCCAACATCAATCCTAGACCCAACAGAAGAATATGATCCTAGAGAAGACTACCACGACCCATATGAAGATGATCCATCTCATCCAGATTCAAGATGGAAGTAGTCTTAATCCATGGAAGAAGCCAATTATAATTGTGTGTCTTATATAATATTTTCTTATTTATGTATTAAGTGTGCTATTTGAGACTAATCACTCTTAAAGTGGTTAGTTAGGTTTAATCCATGTGATGTCATAGCTTATGTCATAATGTATGGCCCTTAATCAATAGGTATGGGGCTTGTGTCTTTTTATGAGGTTAGGTAGCTTTTCCTTGCCTATAAAAGGAAGGCTTCCCCTCACTTGTAGTCCATCCCTTGAAAGAAATAAAAACATCTTTCTTATATCTTCTCTCTAGTTCTCTCTTGAGTTCTTGAGTGTTCTTGAGTTCTAACACTTGAGTTCTTAAGTTCTTTCTTAAGTTCTTGGTATCTAACCCCTGCCCCTCTGATATCTTGGTATCAGAGCCATACCTTTGGCTCCTGTTCTCCTGTACTAAAGGTTCGGATTAGTATGCTCTGTGTTTGTCGTCTTTGAACGGATCTCTCACATCAGAAAACCAACCGATAGTTAAGGTCTAAAAGAACGACTGGTATTGTTCCGTCTAAGATCCCTATTAGAAGTCTAAAAGAACCAGCAGTAGAGTGGTAAGTCGACATGAGGTCGCAGTGAAGTCTCGTTTCGCGGTGTGAAGACTAAACAGTGTTGAAGACAGTCCGATATCCAGTCATGTCCGGCCAAACACTATCCGTTCCAGTTCTAGCCTACGTCAGTCATCAGCATCCAGAATAGATCAACTATATGAAATATCATATATTTCCGATGATTCTAAAATACCTATTACTAGTATGCCTTTAGTAAATCTTTATAATGTCTTTTCCAAACCTTCAAATTCATTATCCAAAAAAGTCAAAAAATTAATTGATTCTACATCCAACCCCCATGTAAAAGAGTTTGTTCAAACCTCCAAGTTTGATTCACATCAACTCCCCGCCACCACCTCCGAACACCTTGTAACCCTTTCCCTACCGTCAGACCTACCCAGAATCTGTCAAGCCCAAGGTTACACACACATCCACTTCGGTGCAATCCGATTAGCCCTTACCTTCCATGGAAGAAAAGGCTTACTAGCATTCTCCCGTATAGCCCTTGTGGATACAAGATTTGTTGAATAACAACATGCTTGTATAGGTACTATACAAACCACCTTGAACGCAGGCACCGTGTTTGTCACCTTTACCCAAACTTCAACATGCCCATAAATGACCCATCACTCCTTACAGCCCTAAAAGCCCAGATCCAAATTGGTGGAACCCAAGAAGTAAATACTTTCCAGGCAACCTTCCACTACCAAATGGCGTACAGAGTACAAAACCACTCCCTAGACCTCATGGTCCCAGGACAAGATAATGCTGGTGACGCGTTATTTATTGATGTTGATTCCAACGCCATGCCAACCTGCACATATGTTCCAAAACAGTTATCCAGAGAAGAGTTGATAAAGCTGTTACCAGAAAAATGGATAACAAATTACGAACAAATCCACCAAACCCCTGTTCAGACAACCACAACCCCAGAGTTTGTCAAGCATCAAGATGGAATGGTTGAGATCAAGTTCTCAAGCCAAGAACGACAAAACATATTCCCAACAATAAACATGATGCAGACTATACCACCACCAACATCAACTCAACACACAGGACACGTTTGTTACGATGTATGCAACTGTCCATCGTACGTAGAAAAAGCTTTCAGAGCTGAGTATGACGAATACAAACCAAAAAAGAAGAAGAGCCTCTCTAAAGAAAAGGTATGAAGATGGAGACCCCAACGTTGGTCTACTAGGTGAACCATCAGGAAAGTTTGACTACTATATCCTTTATGGCAACTCAACTCAGAAGCCAAATTCAAAACCAGAACCCTGCAAACCATCACCTCCACCAAGCATGCCTCCCAACAATCTAGAAAGATGTTTTGCAATCACTCCGTCCACCTCATCATCAGATTACCAAGCAGAATTCCCACCATTAACCCCGTTTGAGAAACCTGACCAGAAAGCCAAACACTCATGGAAGATAAAAAACTCTTCCATCATGACACCAAGTGGTCCCTCAAACCCCACCACTGCAGCAGAAGCAACTTTAAACTGGCAAAGTGAAAATGCTGTTGCCCAGAATAAAGTTCTCACAACCATCCTAGCTCAACAGGACAACTTCAGCAGAACCCAAGAGGTCCTGGTCAACAGACTTCAAGGCATAGAAATTATCATCTATGAAGTTAAAACAAAGATTCTAAACCTCCACCAAGAGCTGATGGAAATGGTTAGAAACACTCCTACGATACAGACATCAATGACTCTCTCCCATAAGGAGTCAGAGATGAAGTTTCTCAAGGCTCAACTAGCAGACCTTGAAAGACAACACAAACAGCAAAAGGTCTCAACAATGGTTGACGATCCATGGAGATTACCAACCTCCTCGTTTGCAAGACCTAGATTTGACCCACAACCTTTAGCCAAGGCTCCATTCTCATAATCCTCACCATCACTAAGCCTATGGTCTAACCAAAGAAGCAGGCCACAAAGAAAATCCCCACCTAGAACCATGGGTACCTCTTCCACCAACCCTTCATCATCAAAAGCCAAAGAAACATTCAGAAAGCACACCCATGATGACAGCATGATGATGGCCTCATCAGTTGCTCCCTTGGATCTTCCGATCCCGAAAAAAGACCCCATCACCACCCTGCTACACAAGCTAGCCACAGAAGACTCTCCAAGAGTCCTGCCATGTATTGCCTCCAACATGACTGTCAACTCAGACGATGAATCTGACAAGTCAGAGGATGAAGAAATACCCAATCCAAGTGAAGCATTCGAACACTTGTTCATGAATGAACAAGAAACCACAGTAAAAAACGATATCGATTCAGATGTCGAAGATGCAGCTTCACAAACAGAAACCCTGATCAAAACAAACATCCCAAGATCGAACTCCAACATAAAGTTCACCTTTGATGACATTCCCCCGTCACAATGGCGTGAAAGAATTGTAGAAATGCATACATGGTGTGCAGCTAAAGTACAGTACTACGAGATTGATGTTGTCATAAAAGGATTCTTGGCAAGGTGTCAAGGAAGACTTAGAGACTGGTACCTAAGTCTTGGTGAATACAGACAAATACAGCTTCAACAGCTCCGATCACCAGAAGAAATCATACACGTGATACATAATGAATTCATTGGGAACCCCCTTGATCATAAGGTTCACGCAGGTGATGAATTCTTAAAAATGAAGTGCTGTTCGTTCCATCTGAAAGACCTCGAAAAGCATTATAACCGTGTGTCTGAAAGGTTTTACTGTCTTAATGGCGTAGAAGACGCCAATCTCAAACAGATCTTTCTACAGTCCTTTCCAGAATCCCTCTGTAATGAAGCATTTAGAACGCTGGAAAGCAGAAACGTGACGTGCGCACAAGCATCACTAGGAGAGCTATATCAGCTCATGACAAATGCTCTAGCCAAGATTTGTAACCAGAAAAGATTCCTAAGTGATTACGAAAAGAAGAGCAGTCGTCTTGGATCAGCCTGCAACGATAGTCATCTTCAAATCAAATGCAAAGATGAGTCATCCTGCAGCTGTTCGAAAAAATCCCACTTCCCAAAAAAACATAACAAGCATTATTCATAAAGAAGAAGATTTTCGAATAAGAAGTGAAAGTTCCTAAGGAAGAAATCCTTTAGAGGAAAAAGTACAGACAGGTGCTACATTTGCAACCAGAAAGGCCATTTTGCACGCGATTGCAAAAATGAGAAGAAAACTCAGGCCTTACTCCAGACAATAAATCAGATTGAAAGACTCGATATCTCGGATTTAGAGTCACTGTACTCACTTGATGATGAACCAGGAGACAAAGTAATATGTTCGATATGCTATTCTGATATGGATGATGAAACAAAAGCAGATGATTCAGATACAGACAGCCAAAACAGTGACGTTCGTCCAATGTTTATGGCAAAAGCTATAGGGTTGCATTCAGGTTCTGTGATTCCAGAACCTCTAGTCAAGTTTGATCTATTGCTCAACCAGTACACAAACCCTATCCCAATAATTGCATTATTGGATTCTGGTTCACACAGATCAGTCCTAAATCTAAGCATTCTACCCCCTAGTTATTGGCGCCCCCACAAACAATTTTTTATAACTGCCAATGGCCAGACATTCTCCATTGACAAAATCAGCAAGCCAATATACATTCGACTATTTCCCAAGAGCGTTATCAGACGTCAGTTTCTGGGATCTAGCCTCCATGGTAGAGACCTTCTACTTGGATAGGATATTATTTTCTAGCTACCAGAAATGAGCTTTTGTGGTTACAGTGGTATTAAGTGGAAAACCCATATTAATTCATACACCACAACCCCTAATCTCCATAAAAACCCACACTCTTCCCACCACCAGGACAACCAGGAAGAACACCATGTCCCCATTTCCCTGTCAGTATTATCAAAACAAACAGTATCCTGGTCCCCATAGCAAATGAGAATTCAATTAAGTGGCCTGAAAAGCAAGCACAGGCTGAAAAAAGAAAAGAGAAACAAAAGTCAGTTGATAAGATGCCAACTTTAAAGATTCCAACGCAAACTGACAAAAGAATCCTTCAGTCTGAAGCTAGTAATGAGTATTGGGCAGTAGCTCTAGTTGCAGAAGACGACAAAGGTATCAGGAAAAGATGTGGATACAAGAGTGGCGCGTTTGAAATGTCATAAAAAGGTTACCACTCCACGATAAAGAATATCTTGATGGTCAAAAAATGATTAGAAGAGTTCCATATTCATCTCAATGGTCACAGCTTTTTGATTGAATTAAATATGTTATCTTTTTCAGATGAACAATTGTTACAGTCCAAGAAAAAAGCCCTTCCAAAGGAACAGTTGCTACAATGTGCTAGCTGGTTCTCTCAGTATTTCTTACAGTCGCCCACATCAGCAAAGAGAATAATATTCTCAAGAATGATATGCAACTATGGCCACGAGTCTACAAATACCAAAAACCCGAAAAGGATCAGCACAACAAACAACACAACCATTTCTTACCTACCATCTACATGATGGCTGAAGCCAGCTCCACCACCACCACAAATAAGAAATAAATCCTAGAAGAGTTCAAGCAGAAAGACGTACCAGAAGAAATCATTAAAGTAATTGCAGATCTAACGTTCAAAGAAAGATCTAAGCTAAATTACAAGACTTTCACTACAATCCTACTGAAAAATCATGCAACAGTTTTAGAAGTGATAAAATTCCACTCAGATTATCCTTTCCTAAACGTCTAAATGGAGGTTTTATTTTTTCAGGTTGAATACTTTCGTCATTTGCTTAAGTTTCGCATTATTTAGTTGTTGCTTTTCTAGATTTTTTTAAGAAATCTTGTAAATTGTACAATCGTTCATCACTTCGTAAGTTTGGTCCATCACATTTTATTGTTTGAGATTGATTAATTTAATAATTTAAGCAGGTTACTCTTTGGGGGACTCAAAATGACAACTTTGCCATAGGGTGGCATAATCTGCTTCCGCTTATTATTGTCTATTTGGATTAGCCTTTTAGCAGCCCAAATATAATACCCTACATGTACTTTTTCCCTGCATTTACTTTTTTACTTATGAACATGAAATGGTTTAGATGTTAGTTGAATTTGTCCTATCAAGTTTTGGCTAGACCTTTTGGTGCTTTAAATGATGCTGCAGCAAGGAAGAATGATTTGGAAGCATGGTTTTCTGCATCCGAAGCTTACAGATAACTTGTTTCATGCTCAAACTGTATTATGGATGTATAATTTCCTTCATCCAACTTAATGCTCTTGTAAACGAGAAGTTCTTACTATTTATTTATTATTAATTTTTTTTATGGTTGATTGGTTTATAAACAAGCCGAATCTTGGCTTGTGAACGAACCGATTATAAGCGACCTTTCCCTTAGCACGCTTTTAAAATGATACAATAAGGAGAAATATTGTGTACCAAACTTACTACCAAGGATGCGAAAGTGACTGCAGCCACAGAGCATGCTGAGAGTGAGAATTTACAACTTCCAAGTCTGCTTGATGAGGTACATATGTAGCGTTAAACCGGTAACTGCTATTGATAATTTATTATTATATTTTAGTTATTAGAATATTGGTTTGTTATTGCGATGGAAGCGATGGATAATCTGAAAAATCAGTGGTTATTGATTATCAGCGCTAGCAACCGTTTCCTGAAACCTTTGGGAAATTTCAAATAAGATTGGCGTGGCAGTTGGAAGTTGATTGACCATATTTTTATTCAACTTTCACAAACATAATAGTTATTTTCAAACTTCTGTTAATTGTTTTTTAAACAGTTTTTTTATGGTCATTTTCTCGACTTTGTTCTATTGTTCCATTAATTCAATATTGGTAACACAGTTACTAATGTTTCTTTAATAACTCTTTTCTGCTATGAAGTCATAATGAGAACTTTATCTGTTGGTTTTGAGTTATTATAAACCAAATTAACATTTAGTTCCATCCTCACAATTGATTTATTAATTCTTATTGATTATTTATTCAAGTTCCTATATGCAAGCAAAATGCAGTAATGACATCTCAATGCCAACTTTATTCCACTTCCTTTCTTTTCTTGCTTTCAAAATTTTTGCAGCATAGTATGTATAATCTTAATTCACATAACCACATACAGAAACTAAATATAATCATCATTTTGTTACCATGATTCTTTTATTGACAAACACGTAAAATGTCATTGTAGGTAGATGTTGCTATTATTGAGGCTGCCAGGCTGGATTAGGAGGAAAATGGGATGCAACTAATGTGGTAAGCAAACCTGCTAAGTAAACTTCACCATTTGTTATATACAAAAAAAATGTGTCTAATATGATGCACATTTTCTTTCAGATTCAATCACCTATTGTTTTGACCACACAGAAATCCTTGGTAAGCTTATTCATCAATTTATTTTATATTGATTTGTTTTCTCCATAAGTTAGTTACTGTAGGGGTGTGCATGGTTCATTTTGGGTCAGTTTTGGCCCAAAACTGTAACCATGACCAAACTATTAGCTAACCAGAGAGTGATAGTTGATCGGTGATGGTTAATCAGTTTTGCATGTTGATTTGGTTCGGTTATAGGTCGGTTAACCGTGAAATAGAATTGGCTGTGAAATGTTTGGGCTGAGAACATTGCCCAAAACGATTTAACCAAGCCTGAAACTTTTTGCTTTTAACTGTTTGAAATTTGTTTATATTACATAGCGTTCAATATATAAAGGTATTGGGCCAGGTTGGTTAACCATGCTTTTACTAAATCATGGGTCAGTTTGGTTTTGTCGGTTATAGAAATATGAATAACCCGGTTATATTGGTTCGGTTAATTTGCTTAATTCAGTTTTATGCACGCCCCTTAAGTTATTGCGTAACTGAAGTTTGAATATAATAAGACAGAAATACAATTTTTGTCCTTTAAACATAGTCAATTTATGGATTATGTCATTTAAAAACTTTACTTTCACTCTTTATCCTTTATATGGTAATTGTCTCGGTTTTAGTCCTTTATACTAACCGTCATCCAAAAAGTCAGTTAAGTGACATCATATGCAAAGCATGTGATGGGCAATTTGGTAATTTCATTTTATCTTTTATTTCACTAAAATAAAAATTAAAAAATAAAAGAGATTTCCTGTTCCTGTCACACCATATCATTGTGCATCTTCATCTTTGTTGATAAAAGCCGTGGCTTGAAATCAAATTTGAAAAACAAGAGTCTGCCTTGAAATGCAAACGGTGGTCACGGATCGTAAAACCCAAACATCGATAATCTGAATTTGGAAGTCAATTTAAAGGTTAATGATTTCAATTTTACATCAGAAAAAATAAATCCGATTGTGTTATTGTTAGCTGTTGGATTTGAAGAATTTTTTATCTTCATCGTTTTCTTCATATTGTTCACCATATCTCTTTAAGTTGGTTTTGAAGATTTGGGATTTGAGAGTTTAAAGAGAATATCAGTAGATTTTTTGTTTTTGATAAAAGACAATTTAATATATTAAAATTAGATGGTGTTTTAGTTAAGGAGTTGAAATTACCAAATTGCCCATCAAATGCTTTGCACACGGTATCACTTAACTGACTTTTTGGATGACGGTTAGTGTAAAGGACTAAAACCGAAACAATTTACCATATAAAGGATAAAGATTGAAAACAAACTTTTTAAAGGACTCAATCAATAAATTGGCTTTGTTTAAAGGATAAAAATTGTAATTCTGTCATATAATAATATTCATGTTTTATATAATTATGCATGACCATTTATTATTATTATTATTATTATTATTATTATTATTTTGTACAGGAAGGTGTTCCTGCATTTACTGTTTCTCAACCACCTGAAGCTATGCAAGTACTTGAAGAAACGGCTTCCGAGTTAGATGTAAATTAAGTTTCTCTTATTACTTAATTGCACAATCTTGTACTGTAATAGAAATAACCAAATTACCATGTTGCAGGTGTGCCTTCAAGTTGGAACCAATTGAATGGTAACTTGTTAAGCGGATTACATCTTGGGCTTGCAGGGGAGCGTCAATATTATTCTGGGCTTGTTGCGATGCTAAGCTATGCGTGGCTTTAGAAGACCGGTTAACTTGAAGATACTCGTGGACCTGACTGTAAGCACCGCAAAAAGGGAACGTGTCAAACTTAAATTTTTTAACCCAAACCGACCCGTTTACTCAACTTTTTTCAAGTTGCCACTTTTAATATTTAGGCTTGTAAAACGAACCGAGTGAACACAAATGGAGCATGTTCGTGTTCATTTATTAAAGTTCAACCGAATAAACAATCGAACATGAACAACTAAACGAGCGAGGTTTTCTTACCCATGATCATTCGTTAATAAAATGAACTTGCTCGTGTTCCTTTGTGTTCATTCGTTAACAGTATAAACGAACGAACATAACTGAGTTAAAACCATTTAAAAAGTAAATGTGAACAACACTATGTTGGTCCTAAAAACTTATTAAAACTAGACTAAATGGCCTAAATTTTAAATGAATATACTAACAAACGTATATAGACGAACTTAAACAAGCCTAAAGTAATGAAGATGAGTGAATGCAAACAAATTTAAATGAAAGAATGTTCACGACATAAATGAATGGATGAGACATGGCTCATGTTCATTGGTCAAACTGAACAAACAAAATTTTTTGTTAAAGTTGTTTAATATCCAATTGATTACCTTTTTATGCAATTTGTGCTGGTTTGGAGAGATTGCAATTCATTTTGAATATATTATTATTTATTATGATTCCCAGGAAATCCGAAAAAGGTTGACTCGGTTTCCAGTGTGGGTGAATATGATGATGGCCCGAGTGTTATAATTATCTGTGAAAACAGTATGGTGTTTTCATCCCTTCTGTTGGCCATTAAATGGTTACGAGATACTACCAAACAAAACAAGTCTGTTCCACTGCAGGTACATCTTTATTTAATGATACATTTTATTCTGTTAGTAAGTTAGTTTTAATTTTATGTCATGTTTTTAACATATCAGGCCTTGTTTACTGGTTCTTTACATTTGATTGGCGACGTCATAAAACTGTTGAGGAAATAGTTGGCAAATTCTCCTGCTATTACTATTCTATAGCAAGATTAGAACAGATTATATAAATAGATTTTCTTGTTAATTGTAATTTAATATTTTGAATTGTTAAATGAATGTTTATTTCTCTTAAAGACATTAATTATAACAACTCGTTAAAAATAAAACCCACGCTTCCATCAACTCTACAATTAACACCCATTGATGGATACTGAAGAGACGTGGATCGACTCACTGGTAGACGATCTACTTTCCTCGGGTGTGATTATACTATTTCACCGATGGTTTTCTTGGATCTGGGTTCTTCCACCTACAAAATGAACAGCACCGTCAACTTACCCCTCAGAAAGGGACAGAGGGGTCCTCTTTGGGGTAACCCTCCGGTGTGAGAATAAGTATTTGTGGGAGAAGATAATAATATCAGAGTAAGGAAATCTGGAGAGTATTGCTTAATGGTTGAATACTCTGTAATTGGATGTGATTGGATGTGACTGTGTTACTGGCTGGTACTGTCTGTGATTGAATGTCTTTCCTTGTGGAGTTGATGTGGTATTTATAGTGCTAGGGTTTCCACTGATTGAGCTCAGCCTTGTTGGCCTCCTCCAATTGATTTGCGCCACGTGTCCTTGGGGACACCTGGTGCTTTTTCATTGGTTATAATCACGTGGTAGCACATGGGTTATGCTGAGTTGTCCACCTTTCATTTGGCAGCTGTCAACATCAGCATATTCTTATTCCTTAAAAAGATACCTTCTGGAAGGTTGTCTGACGTGCACAATCAAGGTTGCCCTAATTCTGATTTGGATAAGGACGAGGTTGATTATGTGCATGTGTGATATGCGTCTATCCTGAGGATGCGCGAGGTCTTCTCTTTATTCTCACGCGCAGATGTTTCATGCGCAGATGTGATATGCACAAGCATGTGATATGCGCCACGCGCGGATGCGCCACGCGCAGATGTGATGTGCGTGAGCATATGTGATGCCTGAGCATATGTGATATGCGTGAGCATATGTGATGCCTGAGCATGTGATGCATGAGCATATTGTGATGCCTGAGCATGTGATGCATGAGCATATGTGATATGCGTGAGCATATGTGATATGCGCCATGCGCATAGGTTTTGGCTTTGTGCCTTCATAATATCTTGATTTCAAGTCTCTTGTCTGTATCTTGTGGGTTGACCCGCCTCGCTCGGTGTTGAGGCGGGTGCATACCTCTTCAAGCCCCCCAGTCTAATGTGTGTCTTGTCTCGCGCGAGCGAGGTAAGATAGATATTAGACTTAATAGTTTGCTCTTTTAATAGGGGTTTTGTCTTTTTCTTCTTATTACTCATCGTTGTGCGAAATTCTATCCTTTTGTTTGAAAACGAATCGTCCCTGTACGTGGTTGGTTGTTGCTGACATGCGTCAGTGATGGAGACGTGTCAGACCTTTCGTGTGCTCGAGGTGCTACAGTTGCCTTTCGTGTCCCCTCTCATAGTGTCAGGTACACGTGTCGCGCTCGCGTTGGTCCGTTCCTGCGAGTGGTGGCGCGTGAACTCTGGCAGCAGCTGTACAGTTTCTTTTCGTGTCCCCTCACACAGCGTCAAGGACACGTGTCGCGCTCGCATTGGCTTACACCTGCGAGTGGGGGCGCGTGGAGTCCGATCAGCACCAGTTTTTCTCTCTCCTGGGCCTATAAAAGCCAGCCCTTAGAGTTTTTTTATCCTTCATCTTCCTGTTTATTATTCAGAGCTCTTTTCTTTCTTTCATTCTATTCCGATTAGCTGTCTTCTGCTTCCAGGTCTCTGTTCTTCAGATCATCCTTTGTTCGTTGTCACAGTTGTATGTCTGATAGCTCAGACAACACAATCTCCCCCATCCATTGCCGTAGAAAATCGTTAGTAATGTCTACATTGAAGAAGACCGGCAAGGGGAAGAAGGCTGCTGAGGCCTCATCGGAGGAGGTAGGGAGGACCAAGGCCGTGAAGAGGTGGAATGAAATCCCCTGCAAACTGAGGCAGGCTGATCTTGACAGCCTTATCGCCTCTCAGGGTTTTCTCCCTGTGTTTGGCTGCATGTTGCCTGGGGCCGGGCAAACGGCGGCGGACCCGCCCACCGGCTATATATCCCTTTATAGCCATTTTTTCACCCACTGCAACCTTCGTCTCCCGATGACAAGGTTTGTGGGTGCACTGCTTAAGTTTTATGGGATTCATATATCCCAAGTCCATCCGTTTGGACTTGTGCGCATGACTCACTTTGAGTTCATGTGCAAATCCCAGCGCGAGGAGCCCACCCCTCGGCGCTTTCAGTTTTTTTATAAGCCCAAGATCCAAGATTCTTGGTTCTCCTTTATTCCTCGCAGTCAGAAGGTCAAGTGCTCCACTGTTTCATTCAAGAGCCTTCATGACTGGTCTGAGAGGTTTTTTTACATCAGGGCTGGTGTGATCCCCATCCGCATGACCATGCGCGCGATCTCTTCTGCGCCTGCGGATGTGGGTGTCTTCAAGAACCCAACTGGCGCCTGGGTAAACAAGTTGACCGCCGAACCATCCCCCGCCAAGAAAATATGTGAGGAGGCGCTGGTGGGGGTCGGTATGAGCAGGAGGTGGGCTGACAGCGCGACTGAGCCCGTTATCCAAGTTGACGGCTTGTGTAAGTCAATCTCATTGCTTTACTTCTGCGCGAATATAATTCGTTTTGCTGATATCATTTGACTTGTTTTGTGCAGTCACCAAGGAGTATATCCACGCCGCCTATGACGAGCATATGGAGGGTGGCTCCGTCGCGCTGGGCGCTGGGGAGGTTGGTTTCCCCGATCGCTTCGATGACATGTTCATCCCTGTTGATCTGGGATTTGTCTTTGACAGCGATGCGCCTGGTAAGCCTTTGTATTTATGCATTTGCCTTTATAATACAAAATTTGGCTAACACTTCTGTTGCACGTATTGTAGACGCGCTCGAAAACTACGAGCTGGAGCTCGCGGAAGAGGAGGAGGAAGAGGAGGCGCCCCAACTAAAGCGTAAAGCTAAGGGGAAAACTGGCGCAGGGGCCAGTAAGAAACAGAAGAAAGATGATGCCCCTGTTGTTCAAGATCCTCCTGCTCAGGCGAAGGGACCTGAGAAAACCCAGGTGTTTACCACCAAGGTTTCCTTGTCTTCCCTGCCTCAAAAAGTGGGCAGACCTCCTGTCCACTTGAGGTATGGTGGCGCTACCTCCTCCCTTCGCGCTGCGGAAAAGGGAAGCGGTGTTGCTCCTTCGACAGGTATACTTTGCTTATCTTTTATGTTTCTATGAGCGCGATTCTGATAGAGTTACTAATGAATCTTTGCTCACTCAAATGTTTGTAGAGCCGGCGACGTTGGTGGATCAACCCCAGGCGCAACAAGGTGCCGCGCCTGCGCCGGAGGTCGCTTCGAAGTCCCCTGTTTTACCCTCGAAAAAGGGTAGAATGGACTTCATGGCGATGTTTGACTCGCGAACGGAATTGCGCCAAGGTATGTACTGCTCCTTTATTTTCCGACTTTTCGTTTTAGATCAAGTCATGAACATTTCTTTTTGTTGATTTTTTCATAGGAGTAATTGCTGGCGTCCAAGCTGCTGGCGGCACTCCTGGCGCCGGTGCCAGCGCCGTTGGCTCTGCTCCTGCTCCTGCAAGCGATGAATCTCCCCTCATCGGGATTACTAAGGAGCAGGAGGCCGTTTTGCGCGCCGACCTGGCGGCGTCGAGACCTCCCTCACCTCCTCCTGCGCACAGCCCTCCTCGCGAGACCGATTTTGGCTCTAGGTCGCAGGAGAAAAGGCCTGTTTCCGAGGAGGATGAGGAGTTTGAAGTTGAAGACTCCGACCGCGGTCGCGCCAGTCCTGCAGCGCCACGAGGCTTCGCGGCGGAGCCTTCTCGTGGGGCTGGCGCTGACTTTTCTGCTTCATCCCCGCAGGTATAGGTTCTTTTTTGCTCCGCTGCGCGGACTTCCATCTTAATGTTTTGATGACTTAGATAATTACTTTGTTTTTGCAGGAAGCCGATCACATTTACCGCCCAAGATGGAATATTACTGAAAACAAAACATTTCAGTCCATGGGTGTGTGTGCGGAATTCTGGGCTCATGCTGTGCCTCCAGCTGAAAGGAGGTTCCAGGAGGACCGCGCTCGCGATGACTTGCTAAACGATCATCTGTTTGCTGGGTCGGCCTTCTTTGCTGCCTCCCAAGAGCTTCGCTATGATTACGTAAAGGTACGTGATGCTCTTGCGGAAGCCAAGCAAGAGGCTAAGGTGTTTGCTTGGCATCTTTCTGATGCTCGAGAGAGAGCTGAGAAGCTCCAAGCAGAGCTCAGTGAGAACAGGGCAAGTGCCAACAGCGCCTTCGTGAAGCGCGGGCATGAGCTTCAGGCTGCGCGGGAGAAGCTACAGGCGGCGGAGGCTGACGCGACCAAGTACGCGCGCAGAGCGCGCGTCTTGGAGCTGGAGGCGGAGGCGCGTGACCAAGCTCTTGTCCAGTCTATAACTGAAAAATCATCACTGGAGAGTGAGGTTGCGCGCCTGAAGAAGGAGCTGGCGGCCGCGCAGGCCGAAAAAGATGAAGCCTTGGCGATGGCAGCGTCTAGCCAGGAAGCACTTGATTCTGCGCGGGCGGAAAAAGAAGAAATCCTGGCGGCAGCAGCGTCCGTCAAAGAGGAGCTGAAACAGACTAAGGAAACTGTTGAGTTATTAAACTCTCAGATTCCTTCTCTTGAGACGTCTGTTGCTGGCCTCGCGCAGGATCGCCAATGGCTAGTCTCACAGGGCATGACTCGTTGCGCTTACGCGATGAAATACTCAGACGAGTTTCAGGCCCTTGTGATGGATTGTAACGCTGCCGCGCGCTTGGTGGGTCGAGCTGAAGGGTTTACGGATGGCTATGAATATGGGATGCTGAAGAAGAACCCATCCGATTACCCTTATCAGAGCGACGTTGCCTGCGCGGACATGGCCGCGATGGGGGAGAAGTATTTAAATACTCCCATTCCCATCCTTGGGCAGGTATTTTAACTTTAATGAGATTACTTTGATTTATTTTCCAAGTATTTTTGTACTCATATTTTTGCTTATGATTTGCAGATATCCGCGCTTGCTGACCAGCCCGATCTTGGCGCGCTAAAGAATTTACTTGACGAGTGCGAAGGGGCTGGCGGCGAAGATGGCGCGGGGAATGCTGGCGTTGCTAGCGGCTCTGGCGTGGCAAAAGGATCCGCTCCTGACACTGTCGTGATAGAAGACTCCATTCAGGACGAAGAACTTGACTATGGTCAGTTTGGAGATGACGAGGAGCGGGCTGCGCCAGATGCTGAGGGCGGTGATGAGGATTATGAAGAGGCTGACGTCAACGTGGAGACTTGAGAAGCCCTTCATGCTTTTTGTATTTTTATTTGTAGTTTGTATCTTTTCATCTTGTATACTTGTAAATTTCAATGCTTTGGAATGAAATTTGTTTTTCCCTTCTTCGCATCTTGCGCATTCCCCATTCATCTCTTTATATTGCATGTTGAATATAAGATATGCTAGCACGTTGGAATAAGAACAAGGTTGTAAGGAATTTATTATACTTAACCCTTGTCATATTGTAAGTGATTTTGCCATATCTTGATTATGTTGACACGTGTCTTGGCGTTTTCATTATTCCTCTTTTGCGCGACGTTATCGCACATTTATGGAATTATGAGTTTTTTAGCCTTTACGTGTCAATGTGTTACTCATATATCCACTACAATTTCATGCGCGACCCCAACCTGAGACCTTAACAACTATGTTTTGGCATTTGCTTTGCCTTAGTTGTGTTTAGGTGTTTTATGGTCAGGCTGCGCAGTATGTAGGATGGATGTTGTGAGTGATTTGAGCTAAGGCTCACATTATTGGGCTAAGGCCCTGACGTTTTAGAGTTAAGACTCGTTAACGCGTTTGAGCTTGAAGCTCGCGCATGTATGTTTTACTTCGTTTTATTTCGTTTTGATGTCAATACAATGTTATCATATTGCTCAAAATTAATAAAGGGAAGTGTGAAACATGTATGCAAAAGGTAATAGAATTGGGCTAAGGCCCTGACGTTTTAGAGTTAAGACTCCTTAACGCGTTTGAGCTTGAAGCTCGCGCATGTATGTTTTACTTCGTTTTTATTTCGTTTTGATGTCAATACAATGTTGTCATATTGCTCAAAACTAATAAAGGGAAGTGTGAAACATGTATGCAAAAGGTAATAGAATCCACATTAAGAGAAGATAGCGCGTATCATTATTCATAATGGCTTAAAAAGCCTTGATTACAAACTTGACATCTTTACATGAAACATTTTCTAAGCTGTGCCGCGTTCCATGCGCGCGGGATCTTCTTTCCATTCAAATCTTTTAAAGCGTATGCGCCTTTTCCCAATTCTTCCGAGACTTGATAAGGTCCCTCCCAGTTGGGGGACATTTTTCCCGGGGGTATCGCGCGGCTAGCTTCATTGTTTCGAAGGACAAAATCATTTTTCTTGAAGTGGCATTCTTTCACGCGCTGGTTGTAATATTTTTCCAGCTTTTTCTTGTACTTGGCTTCACTGATGATAGCCGCCTCTCTGCGCCCTTCAAGTAAGTTGAGATCCAACCTTCTTTCGCGCTCGTTATCAATCTTGCTCATCATGAGCACTCTATGGGATGGGCATCCAATTTCTGCTGGAATCATTGCCTCTGTTCCATAGGTTAGGCTGAACGGGGATTCGCCATTGCTGGTTTTGCTTAATGTCCTGTGTGCCCACAGGACATTAGGTAGCTCTTCGACCCAAGAATGGGATTCTCCCTCTAACCTTTTCTTCAGCCCATTCAGCAAGCTTTGGTTAGCGCGTTCCACTTGGCCATTCCCCTGAGGGTGATAAACTGAAGTGAAAATTTGGTTGATGCGCAATTCCTTGAGCCAGCTGGATATCTTCTTGTCAGTGAATTGCTTGCCATTATCGCTCACAATTTCCATGGGCAAGCCAAAACGGCATATGATGTGGCTTCAGATAAACTGCTTCATCGCTTCGGCTGTGATTTTTGCTAGTGGCTTGGCTTCAACCCATTTTGTGAAATAGTCTACTGCCACTACCAAAAATTTTACTCGCCCTTGCGCTTGCGGAAGGGGACCCACAATGTCGATTGCCCATTTGTGGAAAGGCCATGCGGAGGTTACTGGAATCAAGTTGTTCTTTGGTCGCATGGTGTTTGGCGCATAGCTCTGACATGCTTTGCATTTTTGGATCTCCTTTAGAGCGTCCAGGTACATGCCTGGCCAATAGTAACCTGCGCTCATTGCCTTGGCAACCACCATGCGCGGGCCAGCATGTATTCCACAGATTCCTTCGTGTATCTCTCTGATCACATAGCTTGCTTCCTCAGCATCTAGGCATTTCATGAGCGGCCCAAGATAAGAGCGTCGATATAATGTGCCATCAAGGAGTTCATAGTTCTGCGACTTGTGTCTTATCTTCCTCGCTTGTGCGCGATTGTCCGGTACCTTTCCCTCCTTCAAGAATTCCATTATTGGAGTTATCCATGATGAAGGAGTTGTATGAGTTACAAGGACAGACTTCGCTACCACCGACGGGTTGCTCATTACTTCTACCCTGACATCTTTGCCAAAGTGATCGAAACTGGTTGATGCCATCTTACTCAGCGCGTCCGCAGATTTGTTTTCACTGCGCGGAATATGAATGATTCTGAAGCAGTCAAATTGCTCGATGAGCTTTTTCGCCTGCTCTAGATATAGAGGCATGGTATTCTCCTTGGCATCATAAAGGCCATTGACCTGTGCTGCTATCAAGTATGAATCAACATGGGCCTCTAGATTTTTAACTCCGAATTTTTGCGCGATGCGCAGGCCAGCCAGCAGGGCTTCATACTCAGCCTCATTGTTGGTGCTTTTAAAGTCCAACCTGATGGCGTAAGTATATTCATGATTCTCTGGATCCACCAGTTTTAGGCCTGCGCCGGACCCTTCGTTGTTTGAAGCTCCGTCAGTGAACAATCTCCAAACATTTTCTTCATCATTGGCTCGCGGAGGTTCTGCCTCGCGCTGAGCCTCTTCAATTTTTCCTTCGGGGACTTCTGCAATGAAATCAGCCAAAACTTGTCCCTTTATTGCTGGACGGGGCTTATAGGCGATCGTGTGCTCTCCTAACTCCAGCGCCCACTTTGTCAGCCTTCCTGAGAGCGCGGGACGCCGCAAGACTTGCTGGATGTTGTAACCAGTTAGTACTTCAATAGGATGACCATTGAAATATCTATGAAGCTTGCGCGACGCGTGTGTTAGTGACAAAACTAACTTTTCCATGATGGAGTAGCGCGTCTCAGGATCTGTCAGGACCCGACTCACATAGTATATTGGCGTTTGGATTCCCTTGCGATCCACCAATAATACTGCGCCGATGGCGCGCTCTCCTGCTGATAGGTACAATGTCAAAATTTCACCAGGAAGTGGAGCTGTGAGCGTGGGCAAATTTATCAAACATTCTTTTATCTCACTGAAAGCTTGCTCGGCCTCAGGAGTCCATTTGAACTGGCTTTTCTTTAAGCAGTTTCTCAATGTATTGACAAATGGGGTAGATTTGCTTGCATGGTTCGCTAGGAACCTGTTGATTGATACCAATCTACCATTCAGCTTCTGAACTTCTTTCATGGTGGATGGCGAGGGCATGTCAAGGATGGTCTCCACCTTTTCTGGGTTCACCTTGAAACCATCCTTGGTGACCATTACACCTAGAAATTTTCCCTCTTGTACGCCGAAAGTGCATTTGCTCGGATTGAGCTTCATGTTAACTTCCTTTAGGCGCCCAAGGGTTTCCTCGATGTCTTTGAGCATCTGTTTTTCCTCCCTGCTTTTGATCACCAAATCATCCACATAGACTTCTAGGTTTCTTCCAATTTGCTCGTTGAAAACGGCATCCATAAGTCTTTGGTAGGTGGCGCCCGCATTCTTCAAACCAAAGGGCATTTTTGTGTAACAAAAAACACCCTTGTCGGTTCTGAATGCGGTCTTGTCCTCGTCTTGTGGTGCCATTTGAATCTGGTGATAGCCCTTGTAGGCATCCAGAAAACATTTTAGCTTGAATGGCGCCACGGAGTCCACCTTTGCATCGATGTTTGGTAGGGGGTAACAATCCTTTGGGCACGCTTTGTTGAGGTCCTTGAAGTCAATGCACATCCTCCACGACCCGTTACTTTTCTTTACCATCACAGGATTGGCTACCCACGTCTGGTATCGTATCGGGCGGATGATGTTTGCGCGCAGTAGATCCTCAACCTGCTCATTCATGGCCCTCGCTTTCTCATCCCCCATGACTCTCTTCTTTTGAGCAATTGGCTCTACAGACTTGAACGTGTTGAGAGAATGTTGTGCCAGGTCTCGCGGAACCCCAGTCATATCAGAGTGTTACCACGCGAAGACCGACATATATGCTGTG
This sequence comes from Bidens hawaiensis, assembly GCF_021521415.1. Lineage (NCBI taxonomy): Eukaryota > Viridiplantae > Streptophyta > Magnoliopsida > Asterales > Asteraceae > Bidens > Bidens hawaiensis. Next base: position 134,636 of record NW_027495327.1, on the reverse strand, counting down.
AGCAATCTTTTCATTCTCACCCTCGTGTCGTCTGATATCGTTGCGCCAATTGTGATCTTCTGCTCCGGGAATTTTGGGTTGAGAATCCATTCCTCTGGCGCGTTGTCTGCCATTGGAAGTTTCATTCTCCCCTCCCGCGGAGTACTTGTCACTGCACACAAATGATCCCGGTATACAAAAGTTACACCTGTTGGTGTTGGGAACCCCAACGCGCCGTGCGCTGGCGACGGTATGGCGTTGAATTGGGCAATCGTTCCCCTACCCAAGATCATATTGTGGCAAGAAGTGGTGGGCAAGACCAAGAAGTTAACAACTTCGGCTCGCTTGTGTTTCTCATCCCCCATGGTTAGTTCAAATTGTATTTGACCTAGGGGATGAATGATTTCATTTGAAACACCAGAGATTGGTGCATTCACAATTTCAAGCCTTGCTTGGTCTGCCGGATCCAGTTTTCTGAAACATTGCTCATACATGATGTCTGATTCGCTGCCAGTGTCCACCAGGACTTTTGACACTTCGTAATGAGCAATGTGTGTAGTGATGACAAGAGGACTGCTGATAGAAGGGCCTCCCCTGATTCTTGGGAAGATTACTTGTTTCTCGCGCCAATCTCCTTGGATTTGCGCGTTTCTCTTTCTTGATGTTTGCCCTTGCCTTCCTCCCTCGGCTACACAGATTCTTTTGTACTTTTTGCTGGCAGAGGCAAAAGTACAAAAGAAAGAGAATGCATCACATATGCTCATGCCTTCATAAGTACAAAATGAACACAGATTCTTTTGTACTTTTTGATGCATGAGCATATGTGATGCATGAGCATATTGTGATGCCTGAGCATGTGATGCATGAGCATATGTGATATGCGTGAGCATATGTGATATGCGCCATGCGCATAGGTTTTGGCTTTGTGCCTTCATAATATCTTGATTTCAAGTCTCTTGTCTGTATCTTGTGGGTTGACCCGCCTCGCTCGGTGTTGAGGCGGGTGCATACCTCTTCAGATACATTCAATGACACTCATTTTCCAAGAACACCCCCTATAGACAATGTATTTAAATTACACAATAAGAACTAAACATAACTCGTGCGCTTAGGAACCACCAGGTAACGACGAACGTAATAGATCTGCATCCATTCATCTAGCATCCCGTGTCGACATCTTCTCAACAAATAATACAAACAACCAATATTCATCCTCGCACACCCCGTACAACCACCCGAAGCCCACTTATGGTTACAAACCAACCTGTTACGCCCAGTCGCCCACGACAACTTTACCACAATGCAAACACCCAATCCGGCCTACAGAGGTTGACTCGTAATCTAGTACCAACATGTCACATGCAATACAACCAACAACGCTTTGTGCTCGGCCATCCCAAACACCCCCACCCACCCAACTACAGTTACAAACAAGCCAAAATTCACCCGTCAAACAGTGGCTCCCAGGTCGCCCCCAAAAGTATGGTCACTCCTCTGCTACCCGCGATGCCGCTGCCAAAACGGTGTCCTCCAGGCAGGCGACCAAGGCTTGATAAGCAAACCATCCAAAATATTAGTAACACTATCATCATGATACACACATTGGTTCAGCACCCCAACCAACACTCTTACCTCACCACTGACTCCCTACCAAATCCAGATGATTAGCATTCAACAAAAGCCCACAATGTATGATAAATTGTCATCTCATTTTTCAATTTTTTATTACATCTTTTGCAGGATTTGTTCAACCTTGCGTAGCTTCATCAGAACCCCTTCAAAATGTCACTCCTAACGCGTCTGCCACACCAAATTATGGCCTTAAAACAAATAAAACTAGACACGTATTGGTATAACATATAACCTTTAGTATACTTAACTAGATGAAATAGAACCAATGAAAGAGTTTGTTTCAAGTTTTGAAAGGTAGATATCTTTATAAAACAATATCACATTGAAAATAGCCAACACATAACAAATTGTATATCATTGACTTGTAGTTGTACATCAAGAAGCTAAATAATCCCAAATTTTGATAATGCTGTGATATAAATTTCTTATTTCTTGTATCGTAAACTATAACGAATATAAATTTTGCTATAGCAAATTTCAGTACCATAACTAATCGAACCCATACCGATCGAATCTTCATTGGATCCCCGCCGCAACGCGCAGGCACTTCCACTAGTTCATTTTAAAAATTAATGATGCGATTTTAAAATAAATTATGACTGGAAGTTACCGAATTTCATTCGCCACATAATGTATATCGTAAATCGTAACCATCGTTCCCCTTTTCTGTTAGTAACCGTTAATAATGACAGGGACCATAAAATATTTTTTATTCTATTGTGCCATTTGTTTAATAACTAATCAAATTTAATCAAATCTTATTTAAATTTGTAACTATGTAAAGGTATTTTATAGTTTCACGCAAGTTTACTAATTTTTGGTCTCTGTTCGTAACCGCCGCGGATTTTCCATTTGTAACCGTCGCCGGCTTTTCCGCTCATGACAATCGCTGTCGATTTGCAATCAAGTTTAGTCACCAGAGAAAAAGGGTGGTGCGTAAAACTTTATTCCGTTGTGATTTTGTTTTTAATTTCCATTTTGATTTTCTTGTCACCGACTCAGTTCTTCGATGCTTTGGTTATTTCGTTTAAATTTATGATCATTCTTTTCTTGAATTTAATTATGAATGTGATAAATACTTACGAATTGGAACAGGGGATTGATGTTTTCTTTGTATTTCATTTACGAAATTTAATTTCGTGTTTGGACTTTTCTTGTTTTTCTAATTGCAAAATTGTAATCCCCTCTTTATCATGCATATAAACTAAAAAAATAACAATAAGATATTGTTTTGAGATTGTTCAAGGGAATAATTACAGAAAAGCATTTTCTCCATCAAACAAAAATCACACATAGGAATATGGTTTTCGGTAGGAGCATTCTCTAGAAGATGGTTTGTGCATGCGTGTATTATTATTATTATTATTATTATTATTATTATTATTATTATTATTATTAATCTGATTAAAAAAAACTTCCAAACATGAAACAGCGTTTCATATTTTGTGATTTATAATTGTGATGATGGTATTTCGATGATTTCAAATGTGGGGTTAATGGTTCGTTTTTTATTTCATGTGATAACGGCAGTGAACGTGAAGAAAAGAAAATGATTTATGGAGTTTAGTCCTGTAATTGCATATTCGAAAACCCTTATTTTGTGTTCTTTAGCCAAAATCTAATTTGATTCTATAATGACAAACTAATCTGGTTCTTCTCTATCCAAAAACTAATTTGCGTATTTTAACAAATGAAAATCAGGGAGTATTTGATATTCAATACCCGGATTGAAGAACGAAAGATGATCCCAGAGCGATTCGTGCTGATAATGTAGAAAGAAATTTTGATTTAATATTAAAGTAGAGTTAACAAATACATGAATCTTCTATATATTTATAATAATAATAAACATAACCACAAATAACTACCATAACGACCATATGATTTTATAACAACTTTGAATATTTAAAAAAAAAGATGTAATTAAAGTGTTCTAGATTCTAATGAATCTTTTGAAAAATGAGGGAGAAATAAAATGGTTGCGAGAATCTTTTCGAACCAGATGTCTTCCAACATCTCTTTATTGCTTTCAAATCACAAGTTTCATTTTGCATGTACAAGTTTTAAAATGATGGTAGTATGACACAAACTTCTTTTTGTCTTAATTATTTTGTTTTCATTCCAATTAAAGATGGCTAGATGCGTTCAAACATACTATATCATAGGGCATAACGAAAAATGAAGTTCAAACACCAATAAATAAATAAATAAATAAAAATAAAAGACGTATTCAAGAGAAATTCAATTATGTTGGTTGATTGTTGACCGCGAACAAACCACATATCTTCCATGGACTGACAATTGAGATTATGCCACCTTTTGTCTTTAGAAAAATGATTCAAAAGTGGAACTCCTTTGCACCAAATATCTTTGCCGAAACAAATTAACAGATTTCTCTATTGTGAAAGTGCTTGCTTGTTTAAACTCACTTCAAATATATAATACAAAGGAATTACCAAGATCTAAGGATCCAAGAGAATGAAAAATAAGAAGAACGTTCTTGCTGATCATTGTAAGCCTTGTGACGCAGGCTTTGCATGTGATGCTTCCGTTTAAATCCTGGGGCCATGCAGTCCTACTGAGTCGTTAAGCACTACTGGGGTGATTTGTTTTTAACAATTTAAAAAATTCTTTTAAATCTATCAACATTATTCACCAGCAATGTCTGACGTATATTAAAAAGTATATTCAGGTAATGAGGAGTAGAAGGTTTACAAGAATAAGATGCCGAAGGAAAGATGAGATTCTCTAAAGATAAATCTTTTGGAAATTCTTGTAAAAATTTGACAAAATCTTGTAATAAAACTTAAGGTTGTGTAAATCCCTAGTATATAATAAAGTAATGTTTCAAATCAATATTTTATTTATTTTTTAAATAAACAAATGTTTCTCCATTGCATCATTACTCAAAACAAATCAAAGGTACCAACGGTAGTCTATATTTAGGTCTCTGACGCCGGGTGTTGACAATTTGACTTCCTAACAATCACCTAATCACCTAAGAGACATGCTTAAAAAGAATACGTTAGCAAAAGCCGCTGAATACAATTAATAGGCACGATAATAAATCAATCAACTTGAAACATATTAAATTAACTGTTTAACCATCTGATTAGGCAACGAATGTTGTATTAATTTTTACTAGATTGCACAAGCAATAGTTACCTAATGCTATTACATGTGTCCACTACTGTTGTAACATTCGTTACTTTTCAAACCCGAAAACACGACCCATTTCGAATTTTCGGTTTATATATATATATATATATATATATCATTATGTTTCGTCGCATGTGGTTATGTGACATTCGTTATTGCTTCACATTCATTAAATCGACTCGTTTTGTTATTTCGATATTATCTTGTTATACGTTCATCTTTAATATAAAGATTACGATGAGTTACGATTATCATTCGTTCGCTTTCTTTTCATTTTGATCGATTATCGAAACTATGAGGTTTAACGTTTATTTAAGTTTAAACAAATTGCAAACTATCCGGGTATAATATGATCGTCATCTAAGTATATTAATTTCTCACTACATTTCAAAGTTTAGATTCAATTTGTAAATTACCTTTCAATTCTTGATCTTAAACAATATGAAAACTATAAGGGGTAAACTGATATTTATACTTTAAGTTTTGTTTTAAATATATCGTGAAAGATCAAGGATTAAAAGTGAAAATTATTTAAATTAATATATTATTTATTATATTACAACCCAGCCCAGCAGCCCCCCCTTCCCCGGTTTTCCGGCCAAGAAAATCCGGCGCCGGCGACGGCTCCGGCCAAGCCAAAAACACCCCCGAATATCGCTATTTTGACCGTTTTATTCGTGTAACGACTTTAGACCATGATAATAAACTTTAACCAATATATTAATTGTATTATAACAACCTAATCACCCCGTGATGAACTCCGGAAAATCCGGAAATCAAATTAAACGAATTAACGCGTAGACGCTCCAATTGAGTGTATAAATAGAGGCTTAGGACACTGTGAAACTCACTCATACCTCTCTTTCTCTCTAAATCACTCTATAATCTTCATATTAATCCGGCAAAGCTTCGGCTCCGGCAAGTTCTTGTTCTCCGACAAACCAAAACCATATCAGGTAATCTTTATATGCATTTTATTAGTTTTGATCAAACATTGAACAGATTCTCCAATTTGAAAATTAGGGTTTATGTTCATGAGATGAAGAAGATGAAGTGAACATGTGTTTATTATAAACTATTTTCATACGTTGATTGAATTGGTTCTCTGGTCTACTTGTTAACTCGTTAGTATAATAATGATCAAACCCGGGTTGTCGAGCACTTATCTTTTTTTTTTTTAAAACCTGCATTGTTATTATTATTAATAATTAAAATCATTAGAAACTGTTATTATATTTAAATAAGGGAAACCCAATACGAATGAATGAATGTTCCATCTAGCTCAACTGGTTAAACACTGGATTCGTAAACCTCAAGAGACCCGGGTTCGTAACCCGTGTCAGACACATTTTTTTTATATTAGATTTTCAGTTTATTAATAATTAATAAATCATTTTAATCAAGTAAAAATCAAAATAAATTTATAAAAACTTTCTTAAATTAAATAAAAATTATGTAAATTAATTATAAAATATATCTCACCATTTCACATTTAAAAACCGAGTTTCTCCCTTTCGTAAACCATATCTAAAAACGTTTACTAATCGTAACGTAAACTTTAATTTACTAAAAACCATCTCGTTAAAGCAATAAATATATTTTCGACTTATAAACACTAGTTCAAGTATTTTGAACGTGCAAACTTCATATCCATGCCGTTAAAACACTTATATCGTATTAATAACCGATTTTCCGTTAAAACATAAATAATAATAATATTATAATAAAAATATATATATAAATAATATAAAATATTCATTGCAAGTTATACAATAAAACAATCCCGTACGATTATCGATTAAGTCTCGTTTTTACCTAATTCAGTTAGTGCGGATCGCTCGTTTCGGCTTTCGTGACGCGTTCGATTCTTTGCCATTCTCAACGCTTTCGGATTTTCCTTTTACCTCAATTTATAAGGTGAGTTTTCACAACCCCTATTTAAACGCTTTCATATTTTGGGGTGGCATATGTATTTATTATCAGACTTCAAGATTTACAACTTTGCTTACAAACTACAATTCGTGTCATGGACTTGTATGCTTACTTGCTTATTTGTTATACGCCCCCCCCCCCCCACCCTTGCACTCAGGTCCATTTGTATCGAGTGGAAAAGGGACCTCATGTCCAAGTACGTTGGTAGCCCCAACTGGAAAAGACCTTCGTTTGTTCTTTACACTCAGATCCATTGCATCGAGTATAAAGAACCCTTACTTGCGCATTTTACAAGTTTTCATGGAATTGTATGGTTTTTATATAATATATATCAAACTGGTGGAATCTCATCAGCTATATTTATAGTTGACCGTATTTTATACATATGTTACATGTGTAAAGATACGAGGATGAAAGTTAGAAGACACATAGCATGCCTATAGGATATTCAAAGAACAACATATTATTTGTTTATTTATTTGTTACAACTTGTATTATTTGATAAACTTGTGTTACACGAAGGTTTAATGAAATAATGTTATTATGGTCACCTAATAGTGTCACGTGTGTTTGAGCAATCTGTACGTCACACTCAGGCGTTTCCGCTTTAGCCGGGGTGTTACAACTGTGCAAATGGGAACAATTTGGGTACAAGATCAGTGCTATCCTGTGTATACAACTAGCTCGAATGTTTACTACTTAAACGTATTGTATGCATCAAGTGACACAATATCGTAAAGCATTTAAAATAAGATGTTTCAAAAGGCAGTTAAAGTTTATTCACTTGTTTCGGAGTCTTGGGGTTTCAGTCTCGGTCTCTCTTTAATCAACGCATTTTAGGTAAAAATCTTGGACCTATAATCAATTTTCGAGTTTAAGGCATCCAGATTCTAATCGGGTTCATATTCTAATTTTAAGTCAATTCGTTATGCGAGAATCTAGTTTCAAGTTTCAAAAATGCTATTTTGAACAAATTTGGTTTTCTGATTTTGGTGTTCGATGGACCGTATGAACATAAGAGTCTTGGATTCGTTAGTAAAAATCCCTAAATTGAGTTTTAAGCGGATATTAGAGCTTCAAAAGTTTTAGACGGTACCCGATGAAAATCGAATTTTTTATTATTTTTAGTTTTACCTTCATACGGATTGTCAAACCATTAGACAATCCATCAGATCATAAAAATTTGAATTTCCCATTTCAGTTTTGACAGGCCGTATCATTAGGATTTCAAAAATCTTAGACAAACATAAAGACAAAACACATTGGATTTTAAATTAAACCATTTGTCTAAAACTTTGAGTTTAGATGGACTATTTAATACATTAGACGACCCGTTTAATGCTCCTGTAAAATATGATTTTTGCTAAAACTTATATAAATCCATTGTTAATTAATTTGCTTCCAAACTTAATTTCCGACCCTTTTTTTAAGTATCTTGCATGTATCATCAATCATTTTACACGATGGAGACTATCAAAAAGCCACATCTCACTTGATGGTAAAATCTTTATTTATGATATTGAAGTTCAAAATTAACCTAATGCTAATTTCTCATTTTTCTTCTTATAGATCCAACCTTTGTTCTTCTGTGTTTGAATCCTATCATTTGAAGTCGACATTGTTTGCCAACAAAAGAATTTTTAAAAATAAACAACCTCATCAAATTAAGCATAGACCGCACATATGCATCTTTTAATTTACTTGAGCTTTCGATTTTTTTTTATTATTTTATTATTTTTTATTGTAGAAGACCGATTTCCTTTCCTCAAATCCTAGAACCCATATAGCTTACTACACTGTTGGTTATAGGATTATAGGAAATGTGCAGCCACACTTCCTTTTTTTCTTACAAGAATTACATGAAAAATGCCCAATATTCCCTTATGCTATTCCATAATCAAACTGTTTTTTCTTAATTATTAGGAAGATGTCATTGATCAATTCACTCCATTGATTTGTTTAAATCTATAAAGCAGATGCTCATTTCATAACCTAGAGAATCTTAATAACCAATATTAACCAATATTGCTTTGAATGTGATACATAACACAACTAAATAGTTGACACTATTTGTTTCTCTCATGTGTAGGAAACCAATAATTATTGAATACTCTAACTGAGCAACACCCTCGCCTCTATTTTTAGATAGATGGTGGGTCGTATCAATTGGAGTTGATGCGACACGCATGTCATCCTTATTGAATTTCTCAATAATTTTATCCACATAATGAGATTGACTCAAGATAAGACCATTTTGGGTTCTAGTAATTTGAACCCCAACAATCACGTCCGCGAGACCCAAGTCTTTCATGTCAAACCTCGCTTAAAACATATCTTTTGTAGATTAATCATAGTATCATTACTCCCAATAATAAGCATATCATCTACATAAAGACATAAAATCACATAACCTCCTGGCGTGTCCTTCACATAGACACATTTGTCACACTCGTTTATTTTGAAACCATTGTCAAGCATGACATGATCAAACTTTAAGTGTCATTGTTTTGGAGCTTGCTTCAAACCATACAATGATTTGACTAGTTTACACACTTTACCCTCTTTCCCTGGGGCGGAGAAACCCTCAGGTTGCTCCATGTAAATCTCTTCAACTAAATCGCCATTTAGAAATGCGGTTTTTACATCCATTTGGTGAATTTTCAAATTTCGTAAGGCCACGATTGCAAGAACCAACCTTATTGAGGTTATTCGCATGACCGGCGAGTAAGTATCAAAATAGTCTAGACCTTCGGTGTGGATTAAATCAAGGTGTTATGTTATTCGTTGAACCAATTTGAAAGGCTTTCTCGTTAGTTTAGATTCAACACATGTTTCGCATTTATATTTTGAATCGATTTTAAAACATGGAATGCTATTTAATTTAATTAAACGTCGAATTGAATTAAAATTTACATGTCCTAGTCTACCATGCCAAACACAAGAATTAGAATTTGACGACTCAATCATGTAAATAGAAGTTGCAATTTATTCATATAATTTTTTTACAACAATTACATTCAATTTGAACATAGCATTGTCGGCATAACCCTTGCCGACAAACATTCCATTTTTCGATAAAATAAATTTATTCGATTCAATCACCAAGTGAAATCCGTGCTTGTTGAGCATCCATCCAGAGACAAGATTCTTGCGAATCTCGGGAACATAAAGAACTTTGGTCAATGTGAGCTCCTTGCCAGAAGTCCACTTCAAGACCACATCGCCTTCCCCCATGATGTCCGCAGTCGCTTTATTCCCCATGTAAAGCTTCTGGTCACCCGCCGCCTCTTTGAAATTCTTAACGAGTTGTTTGTCGCTGCAAACATGGCGGGTTGCGCCGGTGTCAATGTACCACCCTTTGGGAGCGTCTCCCACAACGTTGACTTCCTCGATGAAAGCCGCTTCCTCGGTAATCATCGCCACGAGAGGAGTGTCATCCTCGTCCACCAAATGCGCGCGATCGCGCTTCGGTTTCTTGCACTGGTTCGCCCGGTGCCCCATCTCGTTACAGTTGTAACATGGTCCTTGGAAAGGTGGAGGCTTCTTTTTCACAACCCCTTTCTTCACGCCAAGGTCCACTTTCGCTTTCCCTTTGTTACCTTTGCCATTGCTCTTGTTGCCCCCTTTGGATGATTGACCGTACTCGACTAAGTTAGCCTTGGCGGAAACATCCACTAGGCTACCTTTTTGAGCTCTCTTATTGTCTTCTTCTATCCGAAGTCGAACAATAAGATCATCAATGGTCATCTCCTTTCGTTTGTGTTTAAGATAGTTCTTAAACTCAACCCAACTAGGAGGCAATTTTTCAATCATCATTGCCACTTGAAATGTCTCACTAAGTGTCATTCCCTTAGCAAAAATGTCGTGAAGTATAACTTGCAACTCCTGGACTTGACTAATTACAGTCTTAGAGTCAACCATTTTATAGTCCAAGAAACGGGCGACAACAAATTTCTTTGTTCCCGCATCCTCCGTTTTGTACTTTTTGTCTAAAGACTCCCATAATTCTTTGGCATACTTTATTGAAGAGTACACGTTATACAACGTGTCAACTAAACCGTTTAACACATAGTTTTGACATAAGAATTCCGAATACTTCCACGCATCTACCGCACTCAAAGTTTGAGCGTCGGTCTCCCCCTCCGCGTTAGTGGCTAGAGGAGCGGATTTTGTCAAGAACCTCGCAAGGTTCAAGGTGGTCAAATAGAAGAACATCTTCTGTTGCCACCGTTTAAAGTGCAAACCCGAGAACTTCTCGGGTTTTTCAGCGTGATTAGCCATGGTTGTCGCTCCTACCATAACGGACAAAGGCGTACCGATAACCTTGCTCGATGATGGTGATGCCATTTTTTCTGAAAAATAAACTATGCTAAGTTAGTTTTTCGGAAATATTAATAGTGGTCGCTCCTACTAAATTAAAGTTACCCAAAACTTTTTAATCCGAACTCTCAAATTAACCCACCGAAGGTGTTTTAAGTCCAACTTTGAAGGGACCAAACAAATGGTTTTTTCAAGAGTTTAGCGTTAAAAAAATCCGAATTGTAACCGGTTTTCGTTTCTACAAAGTCGCTCCTTTGAATAGAAACGGAAAAAAAAATGTTTTTTAAAAACACAATCGCGTGAAACAAAACTAGTTTGAGTCACACGAGAATGTTTTGAATACACGAACGGTGATTTTAAAAAAAAAATTGTTTTAAGATTGTAGGAAACCGTTCACGTATAAAAATAAAACACTTTTAATAAAATGATTACAATACAAGGAATCAAACCTATCTAGCAAAGCAAGTAAATTACAATACGAATTACACCGGAAAAAATCAAAATTACAATACAATTGAAATAAAATAATACAAGAAAGGTGTAGAAGAAGAATGGTGCCGTGGTCTTTGTGGCCGAGGATCGTGTTTTACACGGGGCCCTTAAAACAAATTCTGGGTTTCTCCCCGTTTTGTTTCCCAGGGTACAACGGCCTAAGCAATATGTACTGCCGGGGAGGGCTCTAGCACCCGAATAGTACCTTAAAGAAAATGATGAAGATGATCAAGAATGTTGGAATTCTTTAAGAAGAAAACACAAAAGAGAATGTGTTAATTTTGTGTTTTTTGTGTGTCTACAACCAATGAGCTCCCTTGGTATTTATACTAGTAGAAAGTTGAAACCATTCAACCATCATTAACCAAAACTTTAATTTTTTGACCAAATTAAAGGAACCATTAAACAAAACTTTATTTTTTTAACCAAATTAAAGGATATTTTAATGGCTTTGACTAATTGACTAACAACCTTGAATAAAATAATTCAAAGTTTAAACATATATGTATATTTTTTTTTCACAAAAATTTTCCAACATCATGCACTACTTTTATTATCTTTCATAAACTATACATTAATAACGTTGTTCAACACTGATTTTGAAACCGATGTAGTAATATATGTATTTTGTTTACCAATTTGGGAATTCAAAGAAGGAACTAGAGAAAATGAGATTAAATTGGAGAGTAGAGACATACATAGTATCCTTATAAGGAAATTAAAAAAGATAACGGCCCACTAACCAAAAAACTTATAGAAAATAACAACAAATAAACTAAATAACTAAGATTCATGGTGGATTAATTAAAGTTGATCTCTCTCTCACACACACATATATATATATATAGGGTTAGGTTAGAATAAAAACTCATTTGAGTTGTGAAAACTCTAGAAACCAATTCTCAACCACATGTTTTTAATAAAATATTAAATCTTGTGGTCAACAATTAAATTTAATAAAAAATGTAAAAGTTTATTTACATTTTCTCTCTCCTGAAAACATATATAAAAACTAATAAAAAATGTAAAAAAAATAGCAAAACATTTTTTTTATGTTTTTGATGTTTTGTATTAAATGTAACAACATGTATTACATGTAACAAAAAAACGATGTTACATAGGGTTTTCACGGGTTTTCTCAACTCAAGAGGGTTTTCAAACTATACTTCTCCTATATGTATGTATGTATGTAGGGGAAGGTTCACGTACAAATGAAATTAACGTGCTAATTGTGAGAATCAAGTAGAGAATTATATATACAAGTAGAATAATTATGTAATTACATCATAGAGTAATTACATAATTACTCTATTTAATTCTTATAATTAACACGTTAATTTAATTTGTATTTGATCCAAACCATATATATATATATATGGCATGGCATATATGTATGTATGTATAAATATATTTTCATGCACATATAGAAAAGCTAACATAATCTTACGTAAATTAATGGTGCAATGACGTGAGTGTCTTGGGATAATAAATATTAATCAAGAGTCAAGAGTATTGATTGGTTGAAGGATCCGAGGGTAAAGGGAAAACAAAAGGGAAGGGGATGCAGGTTGAGTGTGTCTGGTATTCTCCATCTGCAACACCATTGAACATGCTGTCCATATATACTTCATGAATCATGCATCCATGCAAAACGTACGTATTAGCCCGGTCCCACCCTCGATCACTTTTGAATGCCACTCTTTTGTTTTGTTATCTGCTTTCATTGACACCATTCATCTCTTTTCTTCCAAAAGATGACGAGCTTTGAATTCCTTTTTGACCCTGCACCTTGCCCATTATGCACGCAAAATCCCTCAGGCCAATCTCCCTCCCTCTCTCTCTCTCTCTCTCTATATATATATATATATACACAACACACATATACACACATACGAGCCGAGCCAAGGCTTAGCTCAAGTTTAACTCGAACTTCATATTGTGCCGAACTGGATTGGCTTGAATATAAAACTGAGCTGAAATCTTAAGCTCAAAGTTGGCTCAATTAAAATTCAAACCGGCTCGCTTGACTTAATTTGGCTCCACTTAAATCTTACTTATTATAAGGGCCAAACATATAACTTATTTTTTGCAAAATGGCTATAAAATATAAGCATAGGGAAGGCGTGTAGACCTTGTTTGCCCTTATGTTATAATAACCGGTTTTAAAAGATATGATGATGATGATGATGATGATGATGATGATGGCAGTTATTGCCCGACGGGGTTGTATTGTCCTACATGAAATATGGAATAATGATGACAATAGTCAAAGTCCGATGGAGTTGCACAGTCTTATGCGACATACGGAGCTATACGGTCTTAGGCGACATATGGAATGATGACTACGACATTCATCTTCCAACGGGGCTGTATGGCCTTACGCGACATATAAAATGGATAAGTAATATATGATATGTATGATATGATGAACGTGCAAGGTATATGATGATATTACAGTTACGAATATTGTTATTATGATATAAATTACAACCTGATATGATATATACAATATGTTTATGAAGATTTATGTTGAACTATGTTATGTTTTAAAGACTATGTTTTATGCTTAAATATTTTAAGACTTTGTATGTTTTTCGCTGCTTATGTTAATTGAAATTTTCAGATTTGAGAACTATATCTCATAAGTAAATCCAACGAAGAAACTACCTAGGTTCAGGGTGTTTCATAGACCCACCGTTAACATGTTTCCTTTAAGTGATATTTTTTTCATTCCACATGCCTACTCATTTGGCCCATGGGCGCAACGAACTACTGTAATGAACTAATCCGATACCGTAACGAACTAAATTGATATCGACTGAAACTTTCCGTAACACGAGGGTTTATTGTAAATAGATCACTATTAAGATTACATAGCATATCTTCATATGGGAAGGATTTCGAATTGTTTTTCAAAATAGGAAGTTAAAGAATGGTAAAATGGTTTCTAGGAGAGAAAAAGAGTTGTAATGGTTTCTAGGAGATCCGTCATTTGAGAAATGGCGGATCTCAGATTATATATAGGGCATGTCAGTTTGTGTCGGTTGAGGTGGATAATTATCTGGTGTTCCGCCATTTGAAATGACGGATGTGGTACTTTTATTGTTTGTTCCGCCATTTCAAATGGCGGATGTCACTTTTTCTTATCCGCCAAACGACATCTGCCATTTGAAATGACAAGTCTTTTCTTGACATCCGCCATTTCAAATGGCAGATGTGAACAGTACATGTAGTACCACTAGTTTTGACCTTTGATGATTGGCAAGTCAATGTTATTTTTCTTTTTATATTTATTAATATATGGTTTTTACTTTTATATTTTAAAAAAGACAATAATTATAAAATAATATAGTTAATTATTAAAAAATAATTTGTATTATCATAAGGAATAATCTGTTTTTGTTTTTATTTTTATTTTCTAATTATTAATAGTTAATTAGTATTACTAAAAAGCTAATAACTAGTATTATTAATTAAAATTAAAAGGCTAATAAATATAAAAATCAAGTTACTTTTGTTTTATTAGCTTTTTAATGTAATTAATTAGTCTTTTACCCGTCGTGTTGCATCGGGACATGTTAGTAAAATCTAGGCAATAAACGTTGTCGGTCCCAAGCGTTGAGGTGATCGGTTTCGATTACGTGCATTATTGTATCGGAAGTAAAACAAAAAAGATTATAAAAGTTGAGGTGGACCAATAGGGTGGCGTTGATCAGTAAAACTCGATTATTGGTAAAGACCGTTGTCGATCTTCGGTGTTTAGGTGGTCAGTCTGTGCGAATTTTGTTGGTTTTCGTCACGTTCGTTACGATGCCGAAACTTAAACCAAATCAACATTCGGTTAGTTTTCATTACATTTGTTACTGAATTGGAACTAAAACAAAGCGCGTTAAGTTTACACGAATTCGGTCAGTTTCTATCACGAACGTGATAACACCAGAATTAAAACAAAAAATAAAAAATAAGTCGGCATTCAGTCGGTTTTCACTACGTACCGAAGCTACAACAAAACAAAAAGAACTAATTAAAAAAAATATCACCAAAAAGGTGCAGCGAAGGGACCCAATCGAGGCTTGCGGCACAAAAACTTCTAATTGTTATATACGCGGGCTTGGCGACACCAAAGTTCTAAATTATATATATATATATATATTATTAATTATTAGCTTTTTAATAATACAAATTAATTTTTAATAATTAAAATATAAAAGTAAAATAAATAAAAACAAAAACAGATTATTCCTTATGATAATATAAATTATTTTTTAATAATTAACTATATCATTTTATAATTATTGTTTTTTTAAAAAATAAAAGTAAAAAACATATATTAATAAATATAAAAAGAAAAATGACATTGACTTGTAAATCATCAAAGGTCAAATCTAGGGGTAGTACATATACTGTTCACATCTGTCATTTGAAATGGTGGATGTCAAGAAGACACTTGCTATTTCAAATGGCAGATGTCGTTTGGCGGATCAGAAAAGGTGACATTCGTCATTTGAAATGACGGAACACACAATAAAAGTACTATATCCGTCATTTTAAATGGCGGAACACCAGATAATTGTCCACCTCACCTGACACAAACTGATATGCCCTATATATAATCTAAGATCTGCCATTTCAAATGACGGATCTCCTAGAAACCATTACAACTCATTCTCTCTCCTAGAAACCATTTTATCCTTCTTTAACTTTCTATTTTGAAAAAACATTCGAAGGATTTCAAACCGGTCAAGAGATAAAGATCCATCAAATAACCAAGCAGTGTGATAAATCTCTAGAATACATCAAGAAGAAGTTACATATAAATAAGTGTAAGTATAGGAAAGGGGTTTGAAACATAAAGTTTTCATGTTGTTGATGCCAGTTCATATATGATATTGAGTTATAATATTTCATTTATTTGTGAAACTCTTTCATAATTAAATAATAATTTTTATGAATCATAGGTCTCATCAAACCCGAATAACCCTTAATCGAGTTATAATATCTCACTTATTTGTAAAATAACCCTTTAATTATCGAATAATAATTTTCATGAGCCATGGAGCTCATCAAACATTAATGAATACGTGTAGGGTTTTTATGAAAAGTTAATTTCGTACTTGAACCTACGTACCTCTCTATATTTACTAAGGGTGTTGGGATATACCCCCATATGCAAGACAAAAACAGAAGCTAGTGAACATGTAGTAATATATAAATTTTGGAAGGTAGAGGTGTGAGTGTGAGTACTCATTACATGTTAGCACATTAAGAAGCCATCTCTGTGTTTCTCGTCTCTTCCGACGTTGATATCCCAGTGAGTATCCCAAGGTTCCATGATTAGCAGACAGATACATAAAAAGGTGCTGATAGCTGAAGTCAGAGGTACCATAAAAGTCAAGGCATATTGTCAGTCTATGATGCAACAAGCCTAACCTTACTACCCATTGGGGACCAGACAGTGACCTTCCACGTCTCTACCTTCTTCTTATTCTCTTTATTACCCTTTTTAACTTATAATACTCATCTCTATATACATGTTACACCATAACTTGTAAGTTTGATTCACTACAAAACCCTACACATGGAGTGGAGTGGCTGCAACTTAAACTTTATTCCAAGGCCCTCACAAGCTTCTTTTGCATTTCTCTATAACTATAACACTGACCCATATGGTAATTATTCTTCTAACTCTTCTCATATTGCTTCTATTGTGCATGGTTGATATCTACAATGTATGATAGCAGGAGGGGCTACAGAGATGAAGAATCAAATGATGCAACAAGGGTCTTTAGTACCAATGATGGAGGTGAACCAGTATGATTATGATAACAACAATCAGGATAAGAAGAAAAGATTGACAAGTGAGCAGCTAGAGGCATTGGAAAACAGTTTCCAGGAGGAGATAAAACTGGACCCTGATAGAAAGATGAAGCTTGCACAAGAACTTGGCCTGCAGCCAAGACAAGTTGCGGTTTGGTTCCAGAACCGTCGTGCTCGTTGGAAGGGGAAGCAGCTCGAGCGATTGTACGATGCACTTAAACAAGAGTTTGAAGTTGTCTTTAGAGAGAAGCAAAAACTTCAAGAGGAGGTATGCATTATGTTATAAAGTCGCACTGACGAGAAAAAAGATACAATGCTACGCTAGGGTTTATTATAATATAAATCCAATATTTAAAAAAGATACTATTTGATTAGGTTTTCGTTGTAATCAGCTTCTAGCATTAGTAACTAATTATGTTACAGTAAACCCTAACTAATATATTTTTTTGTGACGTGATGCGTGACAATATACTTTATAATAATATAATAACGGGCATGTGATGATTCATTGATCTTTTATGTTTAACATAAGTTCATTGACACTTTAATTGATGAAGGTGCTAGCATTGAGAGCCATACTAAAAGAGCATGTCACCAACAAACCAGCAGAAGTATCCACAACCGGGTACACAGACATGTTGGGCGAAGAGACCGTTGAGAGCACACCGATGGCCGCCATTCACAACCACTGCAATTATATGGTCAACTAATTGATGGGGCTGCAATGCACACTTCATCTTATTCCAACTGGACTGGTCTTCCTTCTTATCCATGAAACCATTAATGTTAGCTTATTATTTAGGTTTAATTAGATATTAGCAGCTTAATTAAGGAATGCTGTTTCTTCTAGTTTTTTTCCATCATACCTTAGACCAGTTTCTTAAAGAATATTGTTAGTTATGTTGTTTAGAGTTTATCGATCATATGAAGTAATGCCGGATTTAAGTTATGCGTACACCAATCGAATATCGTTAAATAATCATAGAATCTTAAAGTATAATCGTTGTAATATGAAATGAGAACCAAACGAAAGAAAAAAAAAGTTGATTTGCAGCATATAATTAGCAAATTTTGGAAAGCAAACTATTCTAATTTAGGATAGTGGTAAAAGGAATGATATGGAATATGATTATGAACACCAAATATACTCAAATTAACAGAAAACTATAAAAAAGAAGAAAAAGAAAAGCGCAATGAGTTAACTAGCTGAGCAATCAATGCATTCCAACATATTTATCTGCATAAAGCAAAGGACTTTACTTTTATCGGTAATTCGACTCAACAATTTAAAACATGTTTCTTCATATGTTATTTAAAGTAAATTAACCCCATGATCATATCCATGTTTATTTTATAGGGAAAGTGAATACGGTGCTGTTAGCCGTCTAAACATACACGTGAAACTCATCAAAACTACGTAGTTTTGATTAAAGTTCCTTAAACCTAATTAAACCACTTAAAAAATCACGCCCAATTTTGTTATTCGTTGTCTACTTGTTGATATGCATCTTCCTCAATCCTCATATTTATCACATAGATAAACACAAGGATTTGTGATTCCAAATTAATTTCATTTTGGTATATATAAAAGCCCAATCTAAAATTATTTATATATCTATGAAATGGAAATTAATTTCATTTTGGATTTCAGATCGTGTACTTGAATTAATATCTAAACTGGATTTAATTCCGGCGAATCTCGAATTCCTTGAATGTTTGTTTTTAACTTTAAGGTTTGTGATATTAGGGTTCTTGAATTAGGAAAAGCTGAGAGTTACCAGGTTTGATGCAATTTTTCCAAAAAATTAATTGCATAAAATGTTTTGATCTTTTAACCATCATTTCCCTCATTTTAGTTCTCTAACCATAAATTGTAAAATCAAACATTCTGGTTTGATTCTGTGGCTCTGGTTTATCTCCATTTCGATATCGAATTTGTGTGTTTCTTCTTATTGTTGGACGTTTTTTTGCTTAGTTTTCATTATTTCGTACGTCAATAACGGTAACAATTTTCTCCGACGCCAACAATTTTCTCCGTACGTCAACAACGGTAACAAAACCTGCAACGTACCGACGCCGGCAACGGTAATCCGCAACTTCCCGCACGTCCAACAACGGTGACCCGCAACTCTCCGACGCCGGCAACCAGGTAAGTTCTCCGACGCCGGCGACCAGGTAAGTGTCCAACCAGGTAAGCTCTCTCCGAATCTTTCGTCCTCATCACAGTCCTCCTCAAACCCCCGTCATGCCAACGGTAGGGACCAGATTCATATCCGTCTCCGGCCTTCTCTCCGTTTCCGGCCACTTCTAGCTCCGACACACCACACATTTTTTTCTTTTTTTCTTTTAAAAACCAATTAACTAGTAACTAAATACTTTCTAAATTTAAAGCCAAAAATTTAAAATTTAAGCCTAAAATAGTATTTTGGTTTGATAAAGTTTTAATAAAATCTACCCACTTTGATTAACATAAACTCCCAATATTATTTATAACACATATTACCACTTAGGGGGTCGTTTGTGTTTTTGGGTGTGACGTTTGACGTGTGACCTACATCTTTTGTGGCCATTGTTTGGCATTGTGTGATTAGCGACAATCATAGACCGTAGAAGCGATGATTTTTACTTGAGACCATGTCCTGAAAGGAGGGGTGTAGGTAGGGAAAAAGGTAGGGGTCATACATTGTGTTTGGTTTCCTGGAATGTTGGAACTCTAAGTGGTAAGTTGTTAGAGCTGGTAGATGTGCTTAAAAGGCGTAGGGTCCAAATAGCATGCCTTCAGGAGACTAGATGGAAATGACATAAAGGGGCCGAGTGTAACAGATACAAATTGTTGTACTCGGGGTCTGATGGGGCTAAGAATGGTGTAGGGTTCCTGGTGGCTAAGGAACTACACAATAGTGTGGTGGAGGTGATAAGGCATAATGATAGGATTATGGTGTTAAGACTAGTCCTAGGTGAGGAAGTAGTGACAGTAGTTTGCGCTTATGCACCACATGTTGGACTAGGAGATCGGGAAAAAAGAGATTTTTGGGATTGCTTAGACGCGGTGGTAAGGGCCATACCTAGGGATGAGAGGATGTGCATAGGAGCTGATTTTAATGGTCATATCTGTAAGGATAACGAGGGTTTCCAAGTCATCCACGGGGGTTTTGGGTTTGGTGATAGGAATGAATCTGGCACAGATCTCCTGGATTTTGCAGTAGCCCATGACCTTGGTATTTTAAACACGTTCTTTAAGAAAAGAGAATCACATTTGATCACATCTAGCAGCGGGGGACGAAACACACAGAGACGAGGCAAGGAGACCGACGTTGGTGGAGGGATTGTAAGGTGATACCGGGGGAGACGGTTGTGGCTCAACACCGATTGCTGGTAGCAGATATAAACTTTAGATATAAGCTGATTGAGCGAGAGAGAAAAGGTACACCTAGGATTCGATGGGGAAATCTAAAGGATGACAAGCTGTCACTATTTAAGGAGAAGCTTATCTCGATGACCTTGGGTAGAGCAGAAGAGGACTCATGTCATATGTGGGAAGCAATGGCGACAAAAATTACCCAAGTAGCAAAGGACACTCTCGGGGTTACGACTGGAAAGTCGGGGAGGCATAAGGAGACGTGGTGGTGGAATGAGGTCGTCCAAGAAAAGATACGGGAGAAACGAGGAAGTTTTAGGGAGCTTATGAGGTGCACGAATGAGGAAGAGCGAGTGGGATTGAAGGAGTCATACAAAAAGGCTAAAAGGGAGGCGAAGAAGGCAGTGTCGGAGGCAAAGAACACTGCCTATAAACGGATGTATGAACATTTAGAAACACAAGAGGGGGAACATGATATGTTCAAGATTGCCAAAGCAAGGGAGCATAGAAGGAAAGACCTAGGGGCTGTGAAGTTTATAAAAGGTGAGGATGGGCAGGTACTAGTTAAAGAGCAGGACATTAGATTAAGATGGAAATCCTATTTTCAGAACCTTTTTAACAGTGAGAGGGCCTACCAAGAAGAAAACGACAACACACGCCTACGACGACAACAACGGAATAATTGCTTCTACCGACGTATTACGTAGGAAGAGGTGAGGAATGCACTAAGGAGGATGTGAAGGGCTAAGGCAGTTGGCCCAGACAACATACCTATAGAGGTGTGGAAGTGCCTAGGGGAGGAAGGAGTTTGGTGGTTAACTACTCTATTCAATAGTATCTTCAAGTCCGATAAGATGCCAGACCAATGGAGGAGCAGCGTCGTAGTACCTATTTATAAGAATAAAGGAGACGCCCAATGTTGTGGGAACTACAGAGGCATCAAACTACTAAGTCATACTATGAAGCTATGGGAAAGAGTTATAGAGACTAGAATTAGACGGGAAACCCAGGTTACAGTGAACCAATTTGGTTTCATGCCGGGGCGGTCCACTACAGAGGCAATACACCTCCAACGAAGACTCGTGGAAAAGTATAGGAAGAAGAAGCGTGATCTACATATGGTGTTCATTGACCTAGAAAAAGCGTACGACAATGTGCCACGTCGACTGCTTTGGGATAGCCTTGAGGGCAGAGGGGTCCCATGGAAATATATAGAGATGATTATGGATATGTATGCCAACACTACAACAAGTGTCCGCGTGCCCTTGGGGGATACTGACTTATTCCCGGTACAGGTAGGCCTTCATCAGGGCTCAGCACTGAGCCCTTTTCTTTTCGCAATAATCTTGGACGAGTTGTCAAAGTCAATTCAGGAGACAGTCCCTTGGTGCATGATGTTCGCAGACGATGTTGTCTTAGTGGCCGAGAGAAAACAAGATCTGAACATGAGGTTAGAGGAGTGGCGAGCAGCTATGGAAAATAAAGGTTTAAGGATTAGTCGCTCAAAGACCGAGTATCTCCATTGTAACTTTAGCGGGATAAACGATGATGAGGAGATCCAGATCGCCGTCGAAAACCAAGTGGTTCCGCGGGTAACAAAGTTCAAATATCTAGGCTCGTTTGTCCAGGGTGACGGGGAAATAGATAGTGACGTGGCCCACCGTGTCCAAGTTGGACGGAGTAAATGGAGGGCAGCTACAGGAGTTTTGTGCGACAAGAGATTCCCAAACAGGCTAAAGGGTAAATTCCATAGGGTCGCGGTTAGACCGGCGATGTTATATGGAACAGACTGCTGGGCCATCATGCGCGTAAGCTAGAGGTTGCAGAAATGAGAATGTTAAGGTGGATGTGTGGGCACACACTATTGGACCGGATAAGAAATGATGTTTTTCGAGAGAGATTAAGGGTTGTTAATATTTCAGATAAGATAAGTGAGGGGAGATTGAGATGGTTTGGACATGTTAAGAGAAGAGAGACGACGGCTCCTGTCCAATCTGTAGAAACTATTAGTATAGAGGGGAGGAGGGATAGAGGACGTCCCAAATTAACTTGGGCTGAGAGGATTAAGCATGATTTGCTAGATTTGCACCTCTCCGAGGACATGGTTG
Source organism: Bidens hawaiensis (assembly GCF_021521415.1). Taxonomy (NCBI): domain Eukaryota; kingdom Viridiplantae; phylum Streptophyta; class Magnoliopsida; order Asterales; family Asteraceae; genus Bidens; species Bidens hawaiensis. The sequence goes on along the minus strand of NW_027495327.1, from coordinate 111,839 downwards.
AGGATAGGAATTCTTGAAGACGCAGGATTAAGGCTAAGGACTTTTAGGAGAAATGTAGAGTTTTGATTCTATTTCTATCATAGGGGGCGTTTCTTCACCTTATTTCGAGTGAAAAATGATATATTACTATAATACCCTATCCTCAAATTATTATTTATAACACATATTTAGTATTAAGAGCTAATATCACTATTATTAATTTTCCATATTTAGTATCACTATCATTACTAATATCACTATTAATGATCTATTCATTACTAATATCACCATTATTATTGATTTCATGCATATGGTTTTTGAGCCGAGGGTCTCTCTGGAAGCAACCTCTCTATCCCTTGGGATGGAGGTACGGTTTGCCTACATCCCACCCTCCCCAGACCCTGCTAACAGTTTTGCTATTGGTGGGATTTATACTGTGTATGGGTGTTGTTGTATCATCAAATTAGTTGCTATCATTTATGTTATCGATAATTGATATCAACTGAATAAACAATTGAAATTAACTATATGCACTATAGTTTGACGAATGAATACGAAATCGCCATAAAATTAATTTCAACTATAAATGGAATGGAGGTGATTTCATGGATCTTGCGTGCCAACAAGAAGCTGAAGGATTAGAACAAAATTAGGGGCTTGATTTTGTGAAGTGGTTTAATTAGGTTTAGGGAATTTTAATCAAAACTACGTAGTTTTGGTGGATTTCGCGTGTAAGATTAGAAGGCTAACAGCACCGTATTCACTTTCCCTTTATTTTATATGTAGTATATGAAATACGTGACACTGTTACACATCTCTTTACATGCATGCATATTTTATGTGTAAACGAATCCTTCAAATGGTCTATAGCATGTTAAATTCAATATATCGGGATACACTCGTCTTTCAGTCCTGGGAAACCTCTTATCTAAGGCCAACGCTCGTGAACACTCGCCCAAAGGTATGACAGTGCGGTGAGATTAACTTGTTTAGTTCAATGATCAACTAGTGAACGTCACATGCTCATCTAGCCTCCGATGGTGTCGCCAAAACCAAACGATGGTAGCAGGAATATTCGAACATGTGTCACATGAAACACCAACTCTCCCCTTGCTACTCCATAAGCAGCTCATTGGCATTTTATGTGTATAATAATACTATAATTAATGGAATTTGAAAATTAGAGAGGGTAATTAATAGATGGATATGGATTTACTAAGTTTACAATTAAATATCGTTTATTATTATATATAAGGGTCAAAATATTCTATAAAGTGAGACAAAAATGAGAAGAATTTATAGTCACATAAAAAAACTCATAAAAAAAAATTAAATAAAAAATCATAACTCAAAAATTTAATAAAAAAACAAAAAATATAAAAACACAAAAATGTTTCCATCGTCGATCTTCCTCGCTCTTAAAAAAACAAAGTTGAGGGAAAAAGATCACTGTGTCTTTTTGTTTATCATTGTGTTTTGTTTTTATTTTCGTCATTGATTGTGTCTTTTTTTCTTGACATTGTGTATTTTTTTCTTAATATTGTGTATATATTACTCAACATTGTGTTATATTTTTTTTCGGCATTATGTTATATTTTGCAATTTATTGTGTCTTTTTTTAGTTATAATTGTGTCTTTTGTTTATTTTCGTCATTGTGTCTTTTGTCTCTACATTTTGTCTTTTCAGCCTTTTTTTTATTGTTTTGGAACGGGAATGACGATGGAAACATTTTTATTTCTTTATTTTTTCGTTTTTAATTTATATTTTGAGTTATGATTTTTTTTAATATTTTTGAATTTTTTCTAAGGAGTTTTTTGTGTTGGCACAAATCCTACTCACACTTCTCATTTTTGTATTTTAACCTTATACATTATATAACATCTATATTACATAATGGCTTTTTTCCTTTTAAAAAAATGCATTAGCATTTTATATTGAACATGTTGTTAATTAAAGTCGATCTATACATTCTTGTCTACAGTTAAACTGACAACCCCTAAAAGTTGTTTTCTCCTTATAACTTAGATATGATGCTAACAATATAATGCGGCCCTGGTAGCATAAACTGACTTGAATGTTGCATGCTAGCATCTCTCTATAAGACAAATCCTTATTACAAACAAGCATTGTATGGTACTAATGTTATATTACACTCTTAACACCGATCGTGGATCGAATTCATAAGATGAAAACAATTTCCATATACTTTTAGCATATCAAAAGGTGAGAAAGGTAAAAAAGAACATTGATAACATGTTCATAAAAATGGTTAAAAAGCAGAGTGTGCTATAATAAATATACAATGGATTGGTGGCCGGGGTTAATGTGTTGTCAATTTGCATTAATGGTGATAAAGTGTAATGTAATACAAAGTGTGACCACCAATATAATCATCACTGCTCCGGTTATGATAAAGTTGACAAAAGGCATTAAAGGGTAAAAAGGCTCGACCCTCTATATAATATATCTTAACTAGACTCAACCGTTTGTAAAGGATTACAAAAATTGGATGAAGACCTTGCAATTTTTGCTAGGTGTCATAAATACATGCAACTAGATGTGATACCAGTCATCTTATGACATTTTGATATATTGACTAACAGAAAAAATCGAATCACCCAATTCGAGATGGAGCGCATTTGTATGACTTGGACTCCTGTAACACATTTTCATGATGAACTCAGCCCTAATCTAGTAATGAGTTTGGATCACTGTCATATTCCCTCTCTTCGTGTGTGTTCAAATGAATAAGAGTTATAGATTAATGATAGATACTCGTAAACTTCATGCCTTATATAGACATGCCTACTCGGAGAAAATATGGACCTACATAATGATCTTGTACGACTTTCGACAACAAAATGTATAAAATACTTCCAATTAATCACATGTTAACACAAAGAGAAAACAAGTTGTCACAAAAATGCTTTTGAAATATAAAGTAAACATTAGAATAAATACATGATAAAAAATCTTTCTAACAAGTAAAATCCCAAAGTCTAGGAGAAAAATACTAAAAAGCAAGGGTTAATACAAGATATCTGTGAAGTTTTATTAATGAACATGCTATTAACTTTTGTACCACTACCAAAACAAATTGCTTTGTTTGTTACTTAAGAGCTATTTTTATCTAACAAACGGTCAAACCATTATTTTTCCTAAATTTATGCACAAAACTAAATGTTGAAAACGATTGAAATGTACATTTTCAAGTTTCAATAGCCAAATGAGACTGTACATATATTATGGGTGTAACTGGATTGGATTACTTAATAATAGCTTATTGTACTTGCATCAACCCATTTTAGACCTTTTTCTATATTTATAAAAAAATTGAAAAGAAAATCTTATGCTTGAAGTGTATAGTTTCAATAACCCAATGAGATTGTACATATAATTAATGTAAACAAGCCAAACTCTTGCTTTAGAAATAGCTCTAAACAAGCAGAGCCCAAAAGTTAAACGAGTCATGCTCAGGTTTGGCTCGTTTACACCCCTACGATGCATGATAAACTTGTACATTTTCTGACAACATACATGAATTCAAAGCAAGAATATCCATTATGAAAACCAGTTGACAAAATCTGAATCAGTTATTAATCGATTATAATTCAAAAACATATTATCATATGACGATTAAAAAGAAACAGCGTATCTACGCAGATAAAATTCAGAAGCCGAGGACTGTAAGAATCACTTTGAATGACAAAAACGGGTATCAAACAACTTGGTAGCTCTCAGTTACCAGTTGAGTCCTCTGAGAAAACTTGGGAGGAGCTCCACCCTTTAGTGGGACAATGCTTGCAACCTGCAAATATTTATATCTCAGTTACCCAATGCAAATAAAATGAGACGAATGGGTCAAAAGCCACCTTTGAAATCATTTAAGTATGAAGAAACTTAGATTATTATTTTGATAATATAGTATTCTTAAACATCTTTGGCTACAAAATGATAATTGATTGTCTGAAAAATATTCAAAGAAAAATGAACAAAAAGGTGATGCTGGTCTACTATAGCGGTGTGCATGAAACCGAAATAACAGGCATGACAAAACCAAGAAGCGAACCCAACCCAAAACTGCAGTCTGCAGTTCGGTTTGGGGTTTGCATGTACCAAAAAAGCCAACTTCTGTTATTGAACTTATGGATTATAAACGGTGCAAAATCTCTAGGGTTAAATGTGCAATAATCAGTGAATCATTGGTTAACAAAAAATTTAGGCCTAAATTCATTATTTTGGTCACTTTTTTCAACCAAAAAATATATATGCTAAATGGCAAAACCAAACAAAAAGAAACCAGGCCGTACCCATTGTGAAAACCAAATACCAAAAGAACCAAAACCTAGTCTGATCAAACACAACTCGCAAATATGGATCAACCCGAATAAGTTATGGTTAACAAAAAAGGTACTGTAAAATTACTTAAATAGTAAATACCTTTATTCATTTACTAAAAAAAATATCAGATTTTGACATACACTCAACACCATCAGTAGTTATAGTTATTAATTATTTGTATTTTATTACAGTTGGGCAGTTTGTAATCCTATTCTTATTATTTATCACTTTTAAAAGTGCATATTAAAAATCCCTAAGCATACCCTTTTTTTACATGGTACAACTTTTGTAACATGATTCAAACTGTGTCATGCAATAGATGAATTACAAATGCATACCTTCATGTCACTGAAAGTACTTGTTGCTGAAAACCGCACAGAAATCGGGAAGAACACTGAGGTATCAGTTGGAGGAACAACAAACTCCATCGAGCCACTACACAATATTATTATACTTATAGCAAAGTCATGCTTTTGAAAAACGAAAATTTAATAATGTACACTTGCCTGCGGTTGGAGTTATCGATAAGAAGTATAGACCACTCCAATATCGAATTTCTAGCATCAAACCTGCATTTGAAAATTAAAAAATAAAAAACAAAAGAACAAAAAAAAACAAAATAAATTCTTAAAACACCCACAAATATAATAATGCTGTTTTACAATATTATAACATAAGCTCAGAACTCACCTCCATTCTCCATCAATCTGTCTTACATTTGGTGCCTCTCTAAGAGCTGGAAGAGGGACCGAAATAACCACATTTTGTAAATCAAACGTTGATGAAGCTTCATACTCCATGCTAACATAAGTTTCAGTTCCAGAAACAGAAGGCCAGCAGTTAACTGAAAGACAGAGAATTCAACTCAGAACAAAGCATACAGAAACAAATAAAAGCATATGTATATATATATAATATTACATAATAGAAACTTACTGGTCAATGGCACAGCTGACTCATCTTTACTTTGCATTCTCCACTTGAGGAGACCAAGACCCTCACCAGACTGGCCGGCCGGAAATGGCCTGTTGGGGTCTTTGGATCCCAGGATATTTTCACTTGCGAATAACTCTTTGTTGATGTTAGGATGCGTCTTGAATTTGATCTCTGGATTACCAGCACTCTCAATCTGTACATCACATCACACCACGTCATAGCAAACTAATCTTTGCAAAGCCCACAATAAACTAACACCATAAAACTATGATAATCTGCAGAATGAGAACCTGAACTTGGATAAAACCATCATCTTGGTTAAGTATTTGGAGAGACAAAGTTCCTTGCACATCAAAGTTGGAGAGACCACCATCTCTTTTTAGGGCCACATTAAGCTTCTCTTCAACAGTTAAAGTGATGGGGTCTGTAGGTGGTGGAGCAGTAGTAGCAGCACCTCTGGTTGGTCTTACATCCTCAACAATGACTTCACCTTCGGCTTTCAGTGATTCCAAGAACTGGTTTGCCCTTTGTGATTTGCCTAATTTCATACCCATGCCTTTAGTTGGAGCAGTAACTGCAGCAGTTGGACGACCTGAAATACCACTAGTGATTGATTAAATGCCATCTTCTTAGTATAGAATTGTTCAAAAAACTCGCTCAAAAAAAGCTCGATCAAAATCAGCTCGTTTGTAAAGAATCGAGGGCTCGACTCGGTCTGTAAACGTGCAGAGCCCAAGCCAAGGTTGGCCCGGCTCTTGGCTCGGTCATTTAAATTATATTTGTATGTGTGTGTATGGATCATAGTCACATAAAACGTGGTACACTCTGGTACGGGTACGCGGTTCGCTAAAAGTAACGTATTCGGTACGGAGGGGGGTAGGTTCATTTTGGTACGAACTGGTACGGTGTACCATGTAGTTCGGTTCGAGGCGGAATTAAAATTAAATATAAAGTTTATATATCTTATAAAAATAAAATTACATATCTTAAAAAGCATTTCCAGGCTATTGTGTATATATATACATATATTTATCAATAATTTATGAAGATTATCTTGTAAAAATATGTATTTGTGTAGTAAAGTTTAGGGTTAACTTTTATAAAAATAGAAAGTTGAGGGTGAAAAATGACATTTTGTTTGAAGAAAAGAGTGAAAAGAAAAGGGAGCAGTTAGGGTTTTCAAAGTTTCAGATTTGGGATGGCCACAATTCCATAAATCAGGCCAAATCCAATCGGAGAGACGTTCAATCGATGTGCTATCAGTTCTGATTCGCGATTTTTGTTTCAATCGGAGCGACGGATTGGCGATTTCTGGTTCACGAGTTAGGGTTCAATCGGAGCGACGTTTCGGCGATTTGGATCGCGAATTCGCCGGCGACCGGCACGCTTGCAATTTCCGATTGGGTACAAAACGTACCAATACGAAAATCGCGGCTACTTGAGCGATTTATGTGACTATGGTATGGATGCATTATTTTCAGAACCAGTTTTATGTTGTGGACTGCAAAAGCCGCATAAAGCACTTGTACTTTGTGCATTGATGATTTAACGAGATAGTGGGTGGGCTAGCACTTAAAGCAAGAGGTACAAGTGCATTACGCGATTCTCGCAATTCTCAACATAATTCTTGGTTCTGATTTGAACACTCCGCTGTATTTCTTTGTAAAAGTCGTATAGCATTTTTAGTGAAAAAAAAAACTATATTGAAAATTCTGTTAACATTGAAAATTTCCGTTTGGCTTTTTAAATGTAAAGCCCAACTTTTAATATATATAAATTATAACCCGAACTTTAATCTACATATGTAAATTATGAATTTTGTAGTTTATAAACTTTGCCTTTTATGTGTGTGTCAGGCATATAACTTTTAGCTTTTATATTCACCAATACATGTATCAAGATACAAAATTTTAAAAAATAGAGAAACCAGCTTTTAACAAGCCGAGCTGGAGGTCAACATTGCAGCTCGGTAAGATAAACGAGCCCAGAGTCCGAGACCGAGCACATCCTGATTTGGTTCGGCTCGGATCGGCTCGTTTACAGCCCTACCTCAGTCTTAACAATTTTCAAGTATAAATGTTCGAGTATAAATGAGAAGTCCGTGACAGGTCAAGTGGTCAACTGACCTTTAGTCTTCGTTGAGAAAGAGTCCACATCAGAGGTTATTTCAAATCCAGAACCACTTCCAAAGTTATTGCCACTTGATATGCCCATATCATTGCCAAAAGAGTTATCCATTCTTCCAATTGAACCCATCGAACCCATTGATTGAAGAGCTGAATAACCGCCTTTTTCCAATCTACCCTTCTCAATCTGCATACATTCACGCAAACTTGTGCAACAGAAATATAACAAAAAGGGCAAAGCAAATATAATAACTTTACCTTGCTTTTATCGATCTCGTTAGCTTTACGCTTCATAACAACATTGGTTTCTTTAATCTTGCTTTGCAATACCAATTTGTGCAATCTTTCCTCATGACTCTCCATCTCACAGTATTGCCTAACTTGTGCAACAGTCACATTCTCCTTGTGACCAAGAGAAATCACTTCATCAAATGCAAAAATCAGCTCAAACGCATTCTTGCAAATGCCTTCTTCATCTAAAGAAGCAGAATACTCAGGGACCTATGTATAGTTAAGGAAATCAATATTTTTGTTTTCATCAATAATGGAGCAACTTGAAAGTGTACAAAAAGAATGAGTGGAGCTTCAAATATGTTATCAACATTGTGTAGATACATCATTAAGAAACAATATATAAAGTCCACTTCATGTTGGACTCTTTGTGAATCATACATGTTTCTGAAACAGTATGTTGGACTCTTTGTAAAAAGATGAAGACAAAAGTGAAGAGACAAAATTACAAATTTCCCAAAGTAATAGTATAATGGGGCAATAGATAGAATCAATTATGAGCACTACCATTTTTTTCTTGAATAAACACCATACGAAAAAAGTAATAGCTTAGTATTATTCTGCAAAAGTAAACAAGAAGATGACTAGTTTTATGTTAAAAGGATACGACTTTAGAGAGAAGCCTCAGGGTATCAAGATCCTCAAGGATATTGCTTTGCTTATTAGTCACAAGCAGCAGATACACACCCTCCATTGGTTGGTACACATAGCGCACGTTTTCTGTCTCAACATAGGTATGCTGCTTCCCACTTCCAATCAACTTAGGAAAAGCTGCCAGAAGCCCCTCAATTCTTATTCGGGACATTTCAACAAACTGCCTTGAAACAAGTGCTGTACAAGGATTATATAAAGGTTAGTTAACGAAACTTGAATTGGTAACTGAGTGAACTCAAGCCTTCTGCTAGAATGAGACACTTTATCACACATTATAATTTTCTTACTACAGATCTTAAAGGAGAATAAATAAACTACAAAAAGGTTAACCAAAGCATTCTTACTATAGATCTTAAATGAGGTTAACCAAAGCATTCTTACTATAGATCTTAAATGAGTTTCAATAGTTAGGTTTTTCATTGTGAAGACTTCATCTGTTTTAGCATGCACATCATACTAACCAGACCCTCAGATAAGCATAAGGCATGTGCAACAATTGCCTTAAATAACAGTAATCTAATCAATAATCAAACCAAGACAACTATGCTAAAATAATAGAGTTCGGAAGACGGTGGTACATTTTCTGATTTGGACCAACACTTATCATATTAGCAGATAGATCAGACTAATACTAACAAGTCAACCTACATAACTAGATTTCTGCAGTATGAGCATTCACAAAATCTCCAATCAATATCTATTCAATCATTATTGTTCATCATGTGAAACATGCAACAGTATACATTCTAAATGGACTATTAATTCTCTTTAAAAAAAAAAAAAAAACAGGATGAGATTGAGATCTGACCTTTTCCAGATTTACTGGTAATAGAAGCTGCTAGAACAACCTAAATTAATAAAAAATAAAAAAAAAACGAATTAGAAACCAAATATAAGTTGGAGATCATAATCGATGCCGAAATTGCAATGCGATTTCAGATTCGAAGTTAAGGATTACGGAATTGAAGCATGTAAGGAGATTGATTACCATTATGACGAGTATTCAGATTCAACAGCTACTGGATCAAATGCGAATGCGAATGCGAATGCGAATGCGAATGTGAATGCGAATGTGATTGTGTGTGAGTAAACCTAAAGAAGAAAATGCAACGAATAATAATAATAATAATAATAATAATAATAATTTAATCAGATGTATGTAATGAATATAAAGGGTGAAATCTTAACTCGTAAGCTTTAACTTAACCAGATGGATGGAGTCATGTTTCATTTTCATTACCACCCCATACTTTTGTTTACTTTTCTTTTCACTCCAAAATTGATTATTTTATTTAACTCTTTGGCTTCATATAATCCAAGCTATGTCTGATTGACAAATATAAGTCTTAACTATTGAAATGGCAAAATATAATCCAATCAATGTCATTATCCATCTCATTTAACATAAAAGATTTTTTTTTTATAATTAGTGACAACCCAACCGCCACGTCACAAAAACTAACGGATGGTTAAGTTTCCGTTAATTTTGCACCCACATGCGTAGTTGGGATTATATTTTGTCATTTAAATAGTTGGGACTTATATTTGCCAATCATACGTAGTTTGGATTATATAAGGTTAATTTACCATTATCTAATTAGTATAATTGATAAATTTGGTGCTACAAAGAAATTTTCTTAGGCTCTTTTAATATAAGATTTATTTGTTGAATGAAAACACAATCTAATTCGTTAGCGGTGTGGCCTTTGTGGATATCTTTAAGTTAGTTGCTGGTGGTAACGCTTTCCAAGGTTCGAACCCCCCCCCCCCCCCTCTTGACTTATTAACAATGTTTTCAGACCTGGCACAGATGTCTTACATGGTCAAAGGTCGGACCAACCTGGGAGGACGAACCGGTGTTTGACCCGGATGATGTCATAAGTAATATAAATATATATATATATACTAGTAAGAGTGCCCGCGCATTGCGGTGGGGACGCAACTGTGATTCGGTTAGTTTTTGATTTTCTAGGAGGAAACCCGCGCAATGCTGCGGCAATGACATTTTACAACGCAGAAATTTAGAAAAAAAAAATAGTTTGAATAACTTTTTTGTTTGTGGGCGAGATTTTGCGGGCTATTTAATAACTATATGTGTATTAGGAAAAAAATATCAAACATTACATTGAAGAGACCGCGACATTGTTTGTCAAAATTTAGTGTCACATTTAGTCCAAATCAGTATATGAACCTTCACCTACCAAACAAATACATAAACATGTCATAATATTGAACAAAAAAAGTAGATACTTTCAACAAATAAACAAACCAAATTGCAACAATAAAAAATAAAATATACTAACATCGCTTAGCAACTTAGACCTCCTCATGTTGAAGCCGACAAGTCAAAAGCATCCTCTACAAAAGAATTCAGCAAACCGCTTATTAGGATAAATAAGAGGCCTAAAATCTGCAAATTTTACAAGCAGAAACAGCCTATAAATGCAGCTATATTGCTAGAAAACTTGTACCTGAAATGCAATCAAAACTTGTCCTACTTTGGACTATAACAGAGAATGAGAGAAGCACCACATTAGTAGATGAAGAAACACTAAGTTACCCCGGGCAGATCGCAGATAATCTGGGGGTTAAATAGATGTTTCCCACGAGGGGTTAGATCCGGCAAAGATGGTTCTTCTGATAACCTGCAAAACAGACACCGTAAGCTCGTCACTGAGAAAGGGGGGGGTTCCTCCTTGTGACTACCCTCCGGCGTGAGAATCAGACTAGATTGCTCTTGAATATAAATGTATATTAAGAGATTGCTAGAGCAGATATCAGGTATATGATGTAAGATACAAGATAAGATGAGATGATTATACCATTTGGGGTATTTATAGCCGAAGGTAGGTTTCCAAGAGGGTATAGCCGGCTGAATAGTATTCCTGTTCTACCAACTGTGGCCTACGCACGTGCCATGCTGGCAGTTGGTGGGTAGGCAGCGGCTGACAATGACCAGGCCTGCTGTGTACTATTCCTTTTCCACCAACTGCAGGCTATGCACGTGGTATGACAGGAGTTGGTGAGTAGGTAGCGGCTAATAGTGACATACAGTACAAGAGCATGCTGCTCGCCATACTGTTGTCAATGGGCTGTCGTATCTCTGGTCAGATCTTTTGCCTATACCTCGTCAGGTACAGTACAAAAGATCTTCCAGTATCGTACGGACTGGCTCATTTGGGCGGGAGTATTCCCCCTCCCGCCTTTGTGCGGGATTGTTCCCGGCTTTGCTCATTCCTTCAGGTGAATACTGAATTATTGAGAGCTAAGTGCCTTGTGCGTGTAGCCTTGCTGCGTGGGTGGCCTTCCCTGATGGCTTGTATCCGCAGATGCGGGAACAGGTGGAGTACTTCACCATTGGGAGGCATTTCCTGCGGGAACAGCTTGCGTACTGCGCGTAAGGACGTCACGTCTCTGAGCATGGTGGGTCCTGTAGATCCAGTTGGTTTCTGCGCAGACGTCTCTCTTCAAGGTGAGTCCTGCGGGTCCAACTGGGCTCTGCTGGGACCTACCTCTTCAAGTCCCCCCAGTCCAATGTTCTTCTCATGAATGTTTAATAAAGTGAGGTGAACTTTTGGACTTAAGCAAAGGGTTTTGAAAAGGGTTTAGTTTTAAGGTTTTCCATGGGGATTCTTCCCGCGGAAGTCCTTATGTCACTTGCAGAAATTCCCGACTTTCCTGCTTGATCTTTGGGTATGATGCGGGTAGGTCTGTAACCTCCTCGCAAGTCAGGAGCGTTGAGTCCCACTTGTGTGGATTCTCCATGAGGTTTTGGTAGTTTTGAACATAGTGATCAATTATGTTAAAACCACCAATTCCATCTTGAAGCTTCAAACAATGTAGTTCTTGACGTTCCCGCTATGCGGGGACGTTATTCCCGTTTCCGCAAGCATTGCCCCGAAGATCCTTCTTGGTTTCAATTCCCTGCGGAGCGCTAGGTATGTGAAGGGTTTTGCCTTAACACTGTACCCGCACTCGTCTTACGGTTACTTTACTTCCAAGGTATTCCTGGCGTCAATTCCCTGCGGGTGCTAAGTATGTGAAGGGTTTTTCCTTAACACTGTACCCGCACCCGTCTTATAGTTACTTGGTTGCCGAGGAATTCTTGGCTTTAATTCCTTGCAGGTGCTAAGTATGTGAAGGGTTTTGCCTTAACACTGTACCCGCACCTGTCTTACAGTTACTTGGTTGCCAAGGTAAGGGGTATTTTCCCGCTTTTGAATTTTTTTGAAATTTTGAAATTCGAAGAGTTGGTGAAAGGATAAGAACAGTCCAAACTACTGAAACGTCGTTCGACGGTTTCTTCTGACTGTGTCAGGAAGTGCAGGAAGTTATGGCGACGTGACAGTATATGGTCATTCCAGGCGCTTTTTCAGGCGCGTGGCCGCGAAATTACTGGCACGCGTCCTTTCAACAGCTGTTGCCAGCTTGCTTTTTGCCACGTGTCATAGTTTCATTGCACCTGCGATTTCTCTCTCTTCCGCATTAAATTCATCGCATTAATTGCGATTAGTATATAAAGGGGGAGAGGGTCCTTTGTAATCCACACTTTCACTTTTCTCTTCATCTTCAAAACGATTTCCGGCGAATACTCACCTTTTCAGTCGAGCATTCTCTTGAAATCGTTCTCTTTTTCATACCTGCAAGATGTCTTCTCACGATCTTGAGGCTACAGCCCAGGAGGCTGGGGTGTACGCCGATGACAAGAGTATTGCTGGCGAGTGCCAGTGTGCTCTGCCTGTCGATTTATATCAGTACATCGTCAGGAGGTTCATGCTCGAGTCTCTCGAGCCTGAGTTTCCTGAACCTCATCAGACGGTGTATGATGCCCCCAGAGGCAAGATCGGGGTATATGCTGCATTCTTTGTCTATGGGAATCTTAGGTTCCCGTTGACAAAGTTTGTGTACCGTGTCCTAGAGAGGCACGGTGTACACCTGACTGAGGTGCACCCGATGGCGATCGCGAAGATTCGCCACTTCGAGTGGGTGTGCCGGATTCTGGGCATTGAGCCCTTCGTCGACCGCCTGATGACCTTCTACTCTTGGAGGTGCATCCAGGGGTGGTATACCCTGATAACCCGGATCAAGGGTTTGAAGATTTGCGCAACCGAGCGCAGTCTTCGTTCATGGAAGCGGGAGTTCTTTTTTATCTCCGCTCGCGCCATCCCCCTTGCCATGAAGTTCAAGAATGGGCAAGCACTTCCCAGCCTTCACGCCTCCAACTACCAGGAGGCGGAATGGTTCTCAAAGATATCCCGAGTCCAATCTCCGGTTTACCGCTTTGCGGAGTCCGGGATGGTGATGCTCGGGATGAGCCGGGTATGGAAGGATGCGGATGCGCAAAAGATCCGGATTGTCCTCGAATACGGTTTGAACTCTGTTCCTTACGGTATGCTCTGTTTACTTTGTTTATATAGGTTTGTCTTCTAACTGTTTTTCTTTTATTTCAGAGGGGAACGACTTGCAGTCGCTCCTGTATCCGCGGGAGGCTGACAGTCCCGCCCGGATGGGTACTCGTGCTCTAGATGAGAACGAGTTGCCCATCCTTGAACAGAAGGCGGATCGGTTCGTGGAGGTCTACCCGCCAGGCCACGAGATCCTGAGCGCCAGGCGGCCAGGTAAGGCGTTATTCAACCCTCGACCCCTCAATGCTGAAACCTCTGCTGGAATTCCTCTAATCTTATGTTCTGATGAGGAATCCGCAGATGGTCCTCCGTTGGTGCGGAAGAAGAAGGCTGCCGGCGGGAAGGGGAAGGCGAAGGTGGCCTCCACTGCCGATCCGGTGCCTCGGTCTGATTCAGAGACCGAGAGCGAAGAGGTGGCGGGGAACCCCGGTGGTGATAAGACCACTGCTCCGGAGGCTGCGACGATTGTCACCTCCGGAGAGCCCAGGATGACAACGGTGAGCGGCGTGAAGAGGCCGGCTCCATCGGGTTCATCCCCGCCTGTCCGCACTTTTAGGCTCAAGAAAACCCGTAAGTACAAACTTTATTTTTAACTTCATAGCTTTCCCTCATTAATATACTTATCTTCTTTGTGCAGGCGTGGATGCTACCGCATTCCAGGGTGGAGCGGGGAGGAGTACCTCCCCGCCCATGACGGTAGGCTTGGTCAGCCTACCTGAGGCGACGACCCAGGCGGCTGCGCCTGCTTCCGCTGGTTCAGTTGCTCACTCCGTTGAGCCAATTGTTCCAGCTGTGATGACATCACCGCCGGCTGTCAGTGCCATTTTTACCGCATCTTTCACTGAGCCGGCGGTTACTTTTTCTGCGGACTCCGCAGCGGCGACCACGGTTGTGAGTTCACCTCCGTTGGTTTCTACTACCGCGGCGGCCTTCACCATGCCTCCTCCGTCATCGGCAACGACGGCCGATCCTTCAGGTATGCATGGGGCTTCTCGCCAACCTCTGCCTCCTTCCCATCTACCTGACCTTCTTGAAGCGAGTGATGAAGTCTGGCAAAGATTCATCTTCCTCTCGAATGCATTAGAGGATTGTCCATTGCTCTTCGGTATACTTTCTTTGTTGGCTGAAGTGTCGGCTAAATTTTTGCTGGAAGTCTGCCCAGTCGTAGATGTGGTGGACCGGTAGACGATCGAACCACGCTCTAGCTGCCCCAACAAGCGTCATTTGGAACATGTAACACCACGTAGGTTCCGTCCAACTACTGACGGTTGCCCCCGCTATGAACCTGTTCAAATAATCGTCTGGATCGGATATACCATCGTAAGTGCCGATGTTGGACATCTGTTTGGCACTTTTTGGGACGATTGCTTCTGCAATGTCCCTTGCGAATTTGGACGTTCCCGCCTTTGCAGCAGCTGGTGTAAATGTTTTGGAGAAGTCACGTGGGTTTCCACCCGCATTTTTTGGTTTGAAGGTTTCTCCAAAATGCCTTCTTGGTTGGGAGTCAGTTTCCTTACCCTTCCCTTTCGCCCTATGACGAGGGTTTGCGTCACTATCGGATTCCTCCGAATCATCGTCTAAGTATTCTTCGAATTCCTCAGGCTGTTGGAGTGAACGTAAGCGTTCATCCAACTCAGCTTGGAATTCTTTTTGACGTGCTTCCGCCCACGCTTTGACTTCATCGAGTGTTTGGCGGGGGAGCCTCGTTCTTTGTCTCCCTAACTAGGTATCGGTGAATCCCAGTGAGCGATTATTTACTGCACTTGCCCCAGCTTGGGTAACTGGGGTAGTGTTCGTAAAATTTATGTAGTCGCCGGTATCCCCCTGAGTAGCTGGGGTTGTGGTTACCGGAGTTTCTTTAACCATCTTTCCAGAAGTTTGAAAAAACTGAAAAGAAATGAAGTTCTAGCTTTTATGCACGAATGGCGCCAATGAAGAAACACTAAGTTACCCCGGGCAGATCGCAGATAATCTGGGGGTTAAATAGATGTTTCCCACGAGGGGTTAGATCCGGCAAAGATGGTTCTTCTGATAACCTGCAAAACAGACACCGTAAGCTCGTCACTGAGAAGGGGGGGGGGGGTTCCTCCTTGTGACCACCCTCCGGCGTGAGAATCAGACTAGATTGCTCTTGAATATAAATGTATATTAAGAGATTGCTAGAGCAGATATCAGGTATATGATGTAAGATACAAGATAAGATGAGATGATCATACCATTTGGGGTATTTATAGCCGAAGGTAGGTTTCCAAGAGGGTATAGCCGGCTGAATAGTATTCCTGTTCTACCAACTGTGGCCTACGCACGTGCCATGCTGGCAGTTGGTGGGTAGGCAGCGGCTGACAATGACCAGGCCTGCTGTGTACTATTCCTTTTCCACCAACTGCAGGCTATGCACGTGGTATGACAGGAGTTGGTGAGTAGGTAGCGGCTAATAGTGACATACAGTACAAGAGCATGCTGCTCGCCATACTGTTGTCAATGGACTGTCGTATCTCTGGTCAGATCTTTTGCCTATACCTCGTCAGGTACAGTACAAAAGATCTTCCAGTATCGTACGGACTGGCTCATTTGGGCGGGAGTATTCCCCCTCCCGCCTTTGTGCGGGATTGTTCCCGGCTTTGCTCATTCCTTCAGGTGACTACTGAATTATTGAGAGCTAAGTGCCTTGTGCGTGTAGCCTTGCTGCGTGGGTGGCCTTCCCTGATGGCTTGTATCCGCAGCTGCGGGAACAGGCGGAGTACTTCACCATTGGGAGGCATTTCCTGCGGGAACAGCTTGCGTACTGCGCGTAAGGACGTCACGTCTCTGAGCATGGTGGGTCCTGTAGATCCAGTTGGTTTCTGCGCAGACGTCTCATTTCAAGGTGAGTCCTGCGGGTCCAACTGGGCTCTGCTGGGACCTACCTCTTCAGTAGACCAAGACCAAGTAAGTCAAGTTGTTGAGAATCAGATTGTCGAATTTCATTAGAGATCAGTTTGTCCAAAATCGACTAAAAAGTCAAAACTCCTAAAAACCCGTTTGACCCATAGAAAGTCAAAGTTGACCCAAAGTTCAAAATTGAGCAGGACCATTCCCGGTCTCTTACATTTTAGTATGACCAATATGCCCCTAATATAACCAGAACATATCTCAATCCCTTACGATTCATGAACACTTGTAGTATTTAATTTTTTTGTTGACTGTTTCATGCCAAACCTTAAAAAGTAAGAGAAAAACTAAAGTCTAAGTTATGTAAATTCGAAATCATTGTTTTGAATGGATTTGTATTTTTCATTGTGAATTTTCAACTTTATAGTTTCAAAATTCAAAAACAAAATAAAATAATTTTCACTAAAATAAAACATTGTTCATCTAAATACCAAGAATTTTCATGTCGTGTTCGGGTTTGCATGTCTTACATGATTTTCATGTTCACGTCATCAAGGTATTCATGTCAAAGTTCCTAGTTCGTGTCAGGGTTCAACCCGTCAACCCACAAAAACAGCCCGTAAAGCACTTATAATTTTTATGAACACTTTAGATTAGAAATTAGTACCTAACATGGGAGCCACCATTGATGAGATCCAGTTATCTATAGATTGATAATCACATCTTCCTCAAGTTTTGCAGTCATATCTTCAACCTTAGAAGTTGAAATACAGTTATCAGTGTCCCGAGTCCCGACACACCTTTATGGCAGTCCTGCAATTCAACCAGTTATTAGAAACACAAACTAATAATGATTCACAAAGATTTGAAAAATGTAGAACCTTAATAAAACACTACAATTATGCACAACCAGTCATTAGAGCCTTTTGTATTCATTGAACTCATTTGGAGTTTATTTTGTATTTTTGGTTGAAATTTATTTGATTATTTATTTTAAAACTAAGCCAAACGAACCAAAGCCTGTTCCGTTCAAAACCGAGCTAAGCTCGAGTAAAATTTTCATGTCAGTGACAACATGTATCCAAACTATTTATTTATCTTTTAACGGCTGATAGACAATTAAAGCTGGATTGTTTTGAGTGTGCAGTAAAGGTAGTAGTATTTGTGTCAAATCAAATCATATGGATAAAATAGTCAGACGTCATATTGGGTTGAAATTGACAACACTAAACATAAAAAAAATAAATAAATAAAACACGCACACACACACCAACCCGCCTTGAAATGCAAGATAATTTTGGTACATAAACAGCTGTATGTAAACATAATCCGAAGAAGAGCTAAAAAAGTAGTTTCCAATTATTCCCCTGTTGATATGTAAAACTTATCTAATTTTGACTTTGTTGAGACTGATATTTTTTTACTTTTAACAGCTATTTAAACTTGGCTTTCTGAAAAATCAGTTTCCATTTATGCCCCTTTGTCACTTGGTTGTGCGAAACTATAGTTGACTTTTGGAAATGAAAGTTGGTTATTACCTTATCCCCACTTCTGCTCGGTTTTGGAAATGAATTTTCTGTTAACTTCATACTACCCTTTTCATACCCAAAGAGTGTATTTTACCCGTAACCGAAGTTAACCATAAACACAAAAAGAAGAAAAAAATCATGATATGCGAGAGACCATGGGCTCATCTAGGTTCCAAAGCTAAATTAAGCGAACAAATACAAACAAGCCTTGTTCGTGATCATTCATTTCATTTACAGTACTTTGTATTAAAGCTGAAGAGCATTGATTCAACAAATTAAGCCTTTTAAGATACTTATCAGCCTGATCCAATTTATTTTTCATATTCATATTCTGGTCTTTAACTATTCAGTGTTTAACAAAATAAATTGAGTGAAACACAATTTCAGGCCAATTACATATAAACGTGTCATTTGGTCATCTTTTATCTCAAAGAAAACTTAACTGAAAACCATTATGCAATAAATGGAATTAAAAAATAATCTTTTCATTCCCATATCATGAAAGAAATCCACCCACCGTCCAGGTCGCCAATATGGATGTTACTAATTGCATTGATGAGAAGCTCAGCTCAAGCACAGATCAGCAGTGGGTTCACTGATATAGTTGCTCCTTCCTTAAGAACATCACCAATAAGCGGCTTTGCTACAAAAAAATATCAACATTAAAGAAACAAAAGATATATTTTTGAAAGACATTTTACCTTATGAACATTAATATAAAGAGTTAATGTGTAGGCATACCTTAGTCTTCTAGTGAGCTACTAATTTCCATCATTGTCGCTGAAACAAATGAAGCAATTTATGATGATTCTTCATTTCATTGTTTTTACGTACTGAAAGCAATGCAACTGAACCAGGCCTGTTTAAGGTAAACATATTCGGTGTCGTGTTCGGTGTGTTAGACATGCTCATAAGATTGATCGGTCAATGAATGGTAAAATCAAAGGTTGAGGTAGTAAGATACATGTATTCACATATGAAAAAGTTGTACATTTAACTACCACCTGTTAATGGAGCAACTGAAAACCAGCCCCTGGTCTGAATTAGATGCACTTCAGCAAGTGTTAATGTGTAGGCCTAACTTAGTCTTCTAGTAAGCTACTAACTTCCATCATTGTCGCTGAAACAAATGAAGCAATTTATTATGGTTCTTCATTTGGGTGTTTTTACGTATTGAAAGCAATGTAACTAACCAGGCCCGATTAAGGTAAACATATTCGGTGCCGTGTTCGGTGTGTTAGACATGCTCGTTAGATCGATCAGTCACTGAATGGTAAAATTAAAGGTATGAAGTTAGATACATGTATTCACATATGAAAAAAAAGTCCCTGCACTTAAGTACATTTATCAATCCATTTGCTACTACATAAGCCTATTCCAAATGTCTTCAGGTTCATTTGCTAGTACATAAATCTTCCTATTCGCCCCAACCAAAAAACGTTGCCATTGACTTTGTTATGTATTTTGTTTAATGCCAAACCTACAAATGGATCTGTCTTCTTGTAACCCTTATTCATAGAGGATCTGTACTGTGGTGCGGTTTAATCGCAGAAATCCTTTTCAACACCATCATATTCTTGCTACTACAAAATATAGAAAAAGCATAAATCTTAACCAAAAAATAATGATGACATTCTATGTGTATTTTTTACTTAAACATTACAAATAGGTACGATGATAAATTATGCTCTTATCAACAATTAAGCAATTTTATTTTCTTTTTATCATGTTGGTCATGATTATTCTGTTAGCAACTACTGTAACTTTTATGCCGAATGAAAAGATTAACCCGGTGATTACATCCACAACTATTTTGTGGCTCATAAGTCATAACCTGGTCATGATTATTCTGTTAGCAACTATTTTTATAACTATTTTTCAGTGTGTTTAGTAAAATGGCTAATACTAAGAATACCTCTAAGTGCATGCATACATACAAAGAGTGCAAGAAAATGGATGTCGACAACATCAAAACAAAAAATTTTAAGAACTTCATAAAAGCGTAAATAGACAGCGAAACACATAAATATTCATGCACATGGTCCTTAACAACAGGTAGTAAATATGTTCATGTCAAAATAATTAATTTTTGTGCAGGTAAGATGGCTGTCGGTAACTTCAGACTCTTGTAGTAACCAAAAACGAACTGACATCTGTTTCATCAATACCAGTTCGGTTCAAACTGAAGATGTAAATCAAATCATTGCAAACATTGTGCTTTTTTTTTCTACAGTGAAATTTAAATTTAACCATAAACACTTTAATTTAGATAAGATTTGTTTAAATATGTTCTCACATGACTAAAGTAAATTAAATTAAGTTTGACATTTGTACATTGCAATGCTTATTGAAGCGACCTGTTATGAAATGGAAGCTGCAATCAACAATATCTGATTTGTTACCCTGCCATATGCAATTTGAACCGTTAGACGAACTGACATGCATTTCGTCAATACCAATTTGGTAGCACTTTGTTAGTTGTAATAAGCAATCAATAATTAACCTGTAACCGATGGAATCGGTAAAGAAACCGTGGAATGAACTCAAATAGAAACGAAAGCATCTGTGTAAATAAATCATAAATCCATAACAAATCCTCGTGGAAAGCTGAAATCAATAATAAGAGCATAACATATCTTATCTCAATTAGGGCAGAAGACCAATTGCACACTCACCTGATGGTATGCATCAATATGAACATAAGTATATCAAAGCTAACTTAGAATTTATGTGTAGTCACTCCCCTAAGACGCAATACCACATAACACGGGTGGCTGAACCTGAAAGATCAAGAATAACATTTACATAAATGCATGTAATTTATTTAAATCATATATTTTCATACCTCATTTCAGAAGTTACAAACAAGAAAACCAGAAAAAATGTCACTTACTTTTAGCAAATTTGGGCCGACCAAGGTTTAGGTACCGAAACCACCATAAGCAGTTCAGATTGCGTCTGTTTGATGATTGGGTAGTCCGGTGAAACCTATCATTGAACATCAATCATATTTGAAACCTATCACTGAATGACAATCATCATTATTTAATTGAAAGGATTTGCATTTGAACCGCCATCCATCGGGTTAAATATTAATTCAGCAAAACAAACATAAATCTAGAAACTGGCTCAAATTAGGGTTGTAAAAATAAAACGAATTACCAAAGAATGATGATGTCCAAGCCAGGTCAAGGGAACAGTAGAAAACAGCAGACGTTGGGGTATCGAGAAGCTTTAGGTATTATAAGAAGAGGAGACAGCGGAAATTGAAGGGAGCAATTAAAGACTATTACTTACGTGGTCATTAATAAACGTCATCTTGAATGCACATTGATAACAGACATGGCGCCGGAGACAGCAGAATTGCCGGAAGTTGATCGGAGACATAATGAGGCAATAAATTTTAAGGCGTCTGATGAAAAGAGTTTAGAAATATAAAAGGTTGCGTGTATGTTTTATAATGTAATATAGAAATACAGATAAGTTTTATATATTGTCAAAATGTGAGATTATTAATTTATCATAAATGATATAATAATGATTTTGTCCTAAACACATTTTATGAGCTTTTATGAGGATTATTTTCAAGTATTTAATATTAAGATTTTGTCCTAATTAACATAAATATATTCTAGTTAGATGGTTTTTGGGGTTTTTTTTAGGGCATTTATATATATCCCCTTATTAAGTTCACTAATTACATATTTACCCAATCTTGAAAATTAATTGCATATTTTCCTTTTTAAACTTATTACATTACAAATATATCCATTTTGATTTATTTTATTAAAAATAATTTATAGACTGACAATATTACCCTTTTCTTCACTAAAAATTAGTAGTAATTATTTTTCTTTTGTCTTCATTTTCCTTCCAGTTCTTTCTTTCCTTTCAGTTTTTTACTTCATTTTCCGGTTGATTATATCTTCCCGGCAAGGGTAGAGATGTTTCCTTTTCCGGTGGATTATATCTTCCCGGTGAGGATGGAGATGTGCAGCAATGACATGGTGTAGAGTTATGGTATATTGGTGGTGATGGCCGTTCATGAAGGCAGTGGTGGCTGCGATGGTGGTTGCAGAATAAGCGACAGCGACGGCGGCTAGAGTTCCGCCGCTATATAGTGATGAATGTGGACTAACTCGTAGCCAGAAGCGATTTTTTGGAGAAATACTGCTTTCTGGCGAAGGGTCACGGCGGCGGTAGAAGACTTTCCAACAATAACTGGGAAATGTGGCAAGGTTCTCAGTTAGTCAGTGGGTCGGTGATGCCCGCGAAGAATCCAGGATTGGGAGGGGAGATGCAATGGTAGTAGCCAAAGACGTGTAGTGGTGACCGGAGATGTAATAAAGATGAAGAGGGGTTATGGCTGTGGTCTTTGAGGATGAAGATGATAAGCAGTTTATTGTAAGTTTAATAAGGGCATTTTTGTCTCAATATATAATTTTTTAAAAGTAGGGAATATATGTAATTTAAGTTTTGAGTTGGGTATATGTGTTATTAGGTTACTTGATAAGGGGAGATACGTAATTCTCCCTTTCCTTTAAGGTTCATCTCAGTTAAAAGCCTAGGTTTCGACTCCCACCATATACCAAATGACTCCCACCATATAACAATTTTTGATTTAATAAAAACATAGGATTTACCGGTTCAACCGCCGGTTCACCAGTTCCGGTAGGACCGCCAACCGCCAAACCCGATCGGGTCGTTAGAAAACGAGTTATACTATGCTAACCAGACCGGAATACCAAGCAGGTCCCGATCCAACTGGTCAAACCGGCCGATCCGGTCCGAGTTTCAAAACATTGCTTATTAATAGATTATCTTCCCTTTTTGGGCTTTGTTTTTCTTTTCTTTTTTTTAATTGATTATTTTATTAGTTTTGAGTGAATAGCCATTTTTGTCTTTGTGGTTTGGCAAATAATGCGAATTTAATCCAAAAATTTTATTTTTTGCACATGGACCATCCACGTTTCCTAATTCTTGTCAGTTACATCCAAATCAATAACTTGTTAAGTTTAATTGTTAAGTCAGGGGTAGACATGTCTTTTCTCTTTCTTTATTATATGAGTACGGTGCCAAAATCGTCCCTGGAGTTTGGTCACATTTGCGAATTTCATCCAAAAATAGTTTTTTCACAATTAGACCCTCGTTGTTTCCCAACTATTGCAATTTCGTCCAATTTGTTAACTTGGTCTAAATTCACGTTAACTCACGGGTGTGATGTGCTAAAAGTATTCTAATAATTACTAACTAAATTACGCTAATCTAGACACTAAGTAATAAATTATAGACTCTTAAAATTAACTAAACTACTAACCGGCAAGTGAACCGGTCGACTCTAGTACAGCTAAATAAGTCCGGATATCGAACCCACGAGACTCTTTTAATTACGTTAACAAGCTAAATTAGACTCAACTACAAACACGACTATTTATTTATTATTATTTCTTAAAAGGGGGGTTTATTAAAAACTAAAATTAAACTAATTAATAAAACTAAAGAATTAAAAACAACTTAACCCTAGACTTAATTCAGATGATGACGAGATAACTACCTAGGCTAGAATCCCCTAAAATTCAGTTGTTACTTAATCGGGAAAATATTTAGTTATGGACTGGGATCGTAAAATAGATACCTAAGAGAAAACCCAAACAGGACCCCTGACCCTTCTCAAGAGACACCTATGGGTTTCTAATAAGTTTTAACGCACACCAGTATTAAAAATCAAGTTTCCTTACGGTCACCTGATTATTTATGACTTAGTTCCATTATACGAAATCCTACCTTACAGCGCGGAAGTCAAAGGCAGTTTAATATATTTAACTGATTCGATAGACAATAATTAAATAATCAATCCTTACGAAGAACTAAATCTAGCAAGATCAATTAATAAAGATCTATCAATAACCTAGCACCTTACAGCTATTTAGGTTAGCTACACACATAGGTTTATTTAATTATAATTATTATTCCGATGATCTTATTGCAAATCAATCATAAAATAATCAAGAACACAGAGTAATTGACCTAATAGCAACCTATCATAATAACAAACAATAATCAAGGCAACTATGGAATAATAACAATCAATCAAACAATCCTAAATATCCATACGCATCAATTTAATATAATTAAACCTTTTACTAAATCATAAAACCATAACAATAAATAATCCCAAATCAAAACACAATGTCAAAATAAGTTCATCATAAGCCTAGGCAGTTTATAATGTTTAGCCTAGCATCATAAAATCAAACAAAACAATAATAGACGAAATCATGGCGAAAATAAATAAGAACGGAAGAATAGAGGCGATAAAACCCGGAGTCTTCGTCCTTGAATATTAAGCACTTCGCCGGCTGATTCCTCGACTCCAAAGATGCCGAAAACTGACCTCGGACGCCTAAGAACACACCAAATTCATCTAGAACTTCAGGGTATGCTTAAGGGTGAGTTTAGGGGTCTTTATATAGGCAACAGGTGTCCAAAAATACGAAATTCGGTTAAAGAAAAAGCTGGAAACATCTGGAAAGGTGCCGCCGCGCCGCGCGGCGGGCATGGCTCTCTCCATCCGCGGCGCTCCGGCTAGGGGGAGGTTGGCTTGGTCTGGTTCAGTCTGGTTCTGTAACGTCCGTTAATTTCCGATAAAAGGTTTAACCTTGTAGTGTTGTGTACACCTTTCGGGCTTGACCCCGCATTCTCCCGGGAGCTCCTTGCCACCCTCGTAAGCTTATCATACTTAACTTTTCATTCAAGTTCAACCATTAGTAAAGTGGAGAGGCCAGAATGTATATTGTTAATATTTTATTTATAAAAAAATATATATAAACCCTAACCCATACCCTAATCCCGATCAGCGCCCCCTAGAGCCCCCCCCCCCTCTCTCGTTTTGCGTGCAAAACAGCTCTTCTCCAGCCTCCCGAGATTCGTTCTAGGTCGGTACTATATTGTTTCAACTCTTTTTCACCTTAATTCATCCATATGGCGCGTTTATTCGTTGAAAAACGGTTGTTTTTAGGCTTGTCGGGTGGCTGTCCAATTGAGTAGTTCCGGGGCTGTTTTGACTAAGGTTTTTGCACCGACATCTTCCTAGGTGTGTCTAGTATTACATACTTTAAAATTATGCACATTGGTGTCGTTTGATTGGTCAACTAGTTGTAGTTTGAAAGATAGTTTTCGGTCGGCTAGAATGGTCGATTGTTGCGTGTAACGCGAGGGTTGAGGTAATTAACGACCAATTCAGTTCAGGTGACCTCGATGTACGGGCTGTTGGAAAGTTGTTTTTATAAGTAATGGGGCTGAATTGGTTGTCGGTTACTCGAATGGGTTGGTACAACGCGTATTCGCGTTTATTGAATAGTTAGTGTGTTGTACTTGCTAATGACCGACCCATTCGACTCGTGTAGCATCGTGTGGACCCGTTGGCTGTGAAATTATTATAATGGGTCCACACGGGGCTGAGTTGGATGTTAATCTCCTAAACAACTCTTAAACGCGCGTGCTAGTGTCACCTAGTGCTTCCGGGGGTAATTTGGGAATTCTTTATTCCCGAGAGTATCTAAGGGTCGTGTTGGTGAATGTAAGGCCTCGGGGGGCTGTTATGATTGAGTTTGATGAGGTCGAGGCTTTAGGTAACTTGAACCATGTTAGAACATCTCGTAGGATTAACGGGTCCTTTCGATGTCGTTAGTAATGTTTGTATGTAAACCGGCAGGCGTTTGAGTTTTGGGGATACTTGGGGGTTCTCTAGCTCGTGGTGAAATCGTGCCTTGTGTCAGGTGAGTTCATGATGCCCCTTTTTACCCCTTTTTATGTTTTAGGCTAGCATACACACCATATTAAAATTTTATCCGACTATACTCGCTTAAACTAATTGGATGGTTTTATATGGCCTTACTTGTGTTTGTGGGTTCATGAAAATATGGGTGAATTATATTCTATGTCTTAGAATATTTGAGGCTCGTTTTATTGTTATATATTTATAAGGTTATAGATATTACTTATGGTCTAGACTCAAGGATATAGGCTTACTCGTATTGTAGTATGTCATGAGATGATATTTATGAATGTGTATGAAGGTGTTACTTTGACCGAAGGTCATGATGATATATTTGGGATGATATATATATATACACACACACACACACATATATATACGCGTGTTTATACATGCGTTACTTTATGGCCAATAATTGGCGATGTTAATTAGTCGTTATCGACTAAGGATGTTTACGTATGCCTACTTTGTGTTTTCATGCGGATGGATGGTGATCTTGTCCGGGCCAAACTATGCTACTCAGGTTCTTAAATCCTGTGACAGGCCCTGAAAAGTCCGTAAGGGGGGAGGCTCGTGTGGAATGATCACCATCGGATGGGATGATACGTGTTTGGGTTGTACGTGTGCTCGACCCTGATGTTAATACTTTGATGATATCTATATGGATATAATTATATGGAAGTTTATATATATATAAGTATAACTACTTATTATTGATGATGGCCTAACTATTGTATCCCGTTTTATTTTAAAACTCTTGGAATGATTTATGTAAATGTCAATTATTATAACTTGAACTCACTTAGCTCAAGCTGACTTTGTGTGTATGTTAGTGTGAGTTTCAGGTTGGGAGAAGGATGCTTATCGCTTGGATGTGCTCGAGACTACTAGACGGTTGAAGGCATATCTAGTCGGAAAGTTTCATTGATGAACATTGTTCTTCTCAATTTTATTTAAATACATTTAGATTTGGTTTTGGGCACAACTCCTGGTTTTGGGAACTTGCTTGAGCAATTACGACTTTTCCGCTAATTTATACTCTGAACAGGTTTTAAAATAAATGACTTGCCTCGGGTTTAAAATCACATTTTCCGGGCTTTGAGAAATTTGATTATTCCCTATTCCGCTGTTTAGTACTCTGAAACGATTTTAATAAGATGAATTGGTTTGGTTCTAAATTTTTGTGAATTTTGGATATGATTACCAACTGCAGGATTCCTGGGATTCGGGGTTTTACAAGTTGGTTTCAGAGCCCTGGTTTGAGGGATCCGAGCATTCCCGAGTGTTTGGACTCGAAATGTAAGAGAAAAGACTAGATATGCCAACCGCGAGTAGCTGCACGCCAAGAGGTAACCTTAATTGTTTAGTCTTTTTTTGAGTTTCAAAAGTTCCATTGTATGATTAATTGCTTAAATGTTAGATAGAATGCTAATGTGGTTAGGGTCAGGGGGTGCTTAGGATGGGCGGGTGAGGTAAACAATTAATAACACTTGATCAACGTTATTAGCAGTTTACCGTTACCTTCCATGTTCTAAATACTACTTGTACTTGACTGTGTTAAAATTCTGTCTTTGTAAGAATAAGTTATGGTTAATACTCGTACTGCTAAGAGAGGTCGTCCAAGTGTTCATGGTCGTGGTCGTAAGCCACATGTCGAGACTGAGAGAGAGAACCCGACTCCCCAGTAGGAAGAAACCCCGATTCAGGAGGAGGGGGATAGCCCCGCTTTAGGCCCTGCTATACGCGCGGCCATCGCCGATGAGGTTTATCATGTTCTTCATAGCGTTTTTCCTGAGATTGTTGATGAGGATGTTAGGGTTGCATAAGAGTCAATGGTTGGTAAGAGTGTGAATAAGCAGGGAAAGGGTCAAGAGACTCAGGTTGAAGACAAGGTAGTGGTACCAAGTGAGGAGGAGGAAGAAGTTCGTGCATTTGGTGTGTCTTCTAGAGGTTGTTCGTATGGGGATTTCAAGAAGTGCGACCCTCCCGCTTTCGATGGTACATTTCGCCTGAAAATCGTCCGTTTACCCCAAACAATTTCAAAAAATTCCTGAATGTTCAAATCATGTTCCATATCAACCTGTATCAATTCCAGAATGTAAAAAGTTCGTGCAATATTCTTTTCGGCCCAAATTCGGCTATAAAAATTCACACGAACGCAAATAAACAAAACACCTTTAAACTTCTCCAAATGATCCCAAAATTCATATGTGATCAAAATACATCAAATCTGAGTCCCCAGAAAAATTTCATAATTTTTGAAGTATTTTAGCTATTTTTCCCAAATAAACGTTCCAATTTGGTAATAAATTCGCCAAATATTCTCGGATGGTCGAAAAATTACCAAATTTGAACAGGAACTCATTGACATGGTCCCTGATGTCCCTGAAAAATTTCAAGTCCTAAAAATATGCCCATCACAACCTTAACCTAAATAGCCTGTAAGCGAGTGTTTCGGCATTACCTTAGCGGGTTTGGCTCGTTTCCGACCTTTTAATCAAGTTTTCAGGTTCTTGTGCTTCTAAGAAAGCTAGGTACAAGTCCTATATCACAGACCAAGCAATATTTCATCAACATAACTGCCCTTAACTTAGGGTTTCGGCTAGTGCACAAAAACGAACTTTTGAACCGTAAAAACGCCGTTTCAACCCTTTCATCCATGTTTATGGCCAAAAAAACTATCAAAACAGGTTCCTTACCATGTTTATGATCAAAACATGTTTATGGACCATTTTTAGGATTTTTACACGGTTAGGAATGATTTTTAGTAACCAAGACATGTTTTTATGGTATTAAACAAGCATAAAAGCTACTTATTTAAGCCCCTTACCTTAGGGTTTGAAGGTTTTTTGCTGGAGCAGCAATTATGTCCAGAGCTTTCAAGAAAATGAGGCTGAAAATATCTTGGATCTAGTTTAAATGTGAAAGAATAAAAGGGGGGGCTGTTGTTTGCGATCGGAGGTCCATGGGCCAATTTTGGGCCCATTTGGCCCAAGTTTCTGAATTCTCAAGCCCAAATACGAAAAGCCCGGTCCAAATTTAGTTCGGGTTCGGTTTTTGGCGCGAAAAACTTATCGGGTGCGTTAAACAACGCGAAAACAAGTGTTTTTCGGCTAGTTTTGTGTAAAATTATAAAAACATACTATATGTTTGTAAAAATCAAAAATATTTTCACGGATTGCTTAAAACATTTCAAATAAGTGTTTGGTAAGTCTTTTTCGGCTTAACGGATGATACAATGCTTGGTTTGTAACTATCTTTTACGTTTAAATCTATAGCGGGTAGTTAAAAGAGCATGTTTTCGTTTAACTTGTTTGATATCAAACTAAGACCATATTTCTAATATTTTAGCTTGTGTAGATCGTATATCACTTATAGATGGCCCCCCGAGATATCTGGGTCATAACCTGACTCGTTCGGTTAATCGTTCGTTTGTTACGCAAAAGGCTTTTATTTGCTTAATCGGTAAATACATACTGAGGTGTACCTTGTTTTGGCTCAAATGTCACAGGTAAACTGCATAGGGGGGAGTGTAGGTTTGGGACTATCCCTTGTTTTCGTTGTGGGGAGACGGGACACCCCCACTACGAGTGCCCGTCGTTGACATGTTACCCATGTGAGGGGTCTCGTCATTTGGCCTCTCGATGTACTGGGTATAAGGCGGGAGGTTCTGAGCGGGGAGATCTTCTAGACTTAAGTTGGAAGGTGAACCAAAGGCTAAGGCTAGGGCCTTTAGTATCTCGACGAAGGAGGCAAAGGAGGACACGGACACCATTTCAGGTAACCCCTTGTAATCGTTTTATTTGTTAAAATTGCGTTGTCTATTTATCTCCCTCTCGAAAGCTTTCGCGTGTAATTATTTGGCTAGGAGGTAGTACGATATCATCTGTAGAGGTGCTATTTATACCCATTCTGTATATGATGTGATGTTTTGAATTGTCTCAATCCACACTTGTTCCTGTGTAGCGGGATTCGGGGACGAATCCCATTCTTAGGTGGGTGGACTTGTAACGTCCGTTAATTTCCGATAAAAGGTTTAACCTTGTAGTGTTGTGTACACCTTTCGGGCTTGACCCGGCATTCTCCCAGGAGCTCCGTGCCACCCTTGTAAGCTTATCATACTTAACTTTTCATACAAGTTCAACCATTAGTAAAGTGGAGGGGCCAGAATGTATATTGTTAATATTTTATTTATAAAAAAATATATACAAACCCTAACCCATACCCTAATCCCAATCGGCGCCCCCTAGACCCCCCCCCCCTCTCTCGTTTTGCATGCAAACCAGATCTTCTCTGGCCTCCCAAGACTCGTTCCACGACGGTACTATATTGTTTCAACACTTTTTCACCTTAATTCATCCATATGGCGCGTTTATTAATCGAAAAACGGTTGTTTTTAGGCTTTCCGGGTGGCTGTCCAATTGAGTAGTTCCGGGGCTGTTTTGACTAAGGTTTTTGCACCAACATCTTCCTAGGTATGTCTAGTATTAAATACTTTAAATTATGCACATTGGTGTTCGTTTGATTGGTCAACTAGTTGTAGTTTGAAAGATAGTTTTCGGTCGGCTAGAATGGTAGATTGTTGCGTGTAACG
The DNA here is from genome assembly GCF_021521415.1 of Bidens hawaiensis. NCBI lineage: Eukaryota > Viridiplantae > Streptophyta > Magnoliopsida > Asterales > Asteraceae > Bidens > Bidens hawaiensis. The sequence continues at coordinate 81,335 of NW_027495327.1, read as the reverse complement.
CGAAGGTTGACGTAATTAATGACCAATTCAGTTCGGGTGACCTCGGTTTGATGTACGGGCTGTTAGAAAGTTTTTTTTATAAGTAATGGGGCTGAATTGGTTGTCGGTTACTCGAATGGGTCGGTACAACGCGTATTCACGTTTATTGAATAGTTAGTGCGTTGTACTTGCGAATTACCGACCCGTTCGACTCGTATAGCGTTGTGTGGACCCGTTGGCTGTGAAATTATCATAATGGGTCCACACGGGGCTGAGTTGGATGTTAATCTCCTCAACAACTCTTAAACGCGCGTGCTAGTGTCACCTAGTGCTTCTGGGGGTAATTTGGGAATTCTTTATTCCCAGGAGTATCTAAGGGTCGTGTTGGTGAATGTAAGGCCCCGGGGGGCTGTTATGATTGAGTTTGATGAGGTCGAGGCTTTAGGTAACTCGAACCATGTTAGAACGTCTCGTAGGATTAACGGGTCCTTTCGATGTCGTTAGTAATGTTTGTATGTAAACCGGCAGGCGTTTGAGTTTTGGGGATACTTAGGGGTTCTCTAGCTCGTGGTGAAATCGTGCCTTGTGTCAGGTGAGTTCATGATGCCGCTTTTTACCCTTTTTACGTTTTGGGCTAGCATACACACCATATTAAAATTTTATCCAACTATACTCGCTTAAACTAATTGGATGGTTTTATATGGCCTTACTTGTGTTTGTGGATTCATGAAAATATAGGTGAATTATATTCTATGCCTTAGAATATTTGAGACTCGTTTTATTGTTATATATTTATAAGGTTATAGATATTACTTATGGTCTAGACTCAAGGATATAGGCTTACTCGTATTGTAGTATGTCATGAGATGATATTTATGAATGTGTATGCAGGTGTTACTTTATGACCGAAGGTTTACTTTCATGATGATATATTTGGGATGATATATATATATATATATATATATATATGTGTATATATATGCGTGTTTATACATGCGTTACTTTATGGCCAATAATTGGCGATGTTAATTAGTCGTTATCGACTAAGGATGTTTACGTATGCCTACTTTGTGTTTCCATATGGATGGATGGTGATCTTGGCCGGGCCAAACTATGCTACTCAGGTTCTTAAATCCTGTGACAGGCCCTAAAAAGCCCGTAAGGGGGGAGGCTCGTGTGGCATGATCACCATCGGATGGGATAATACGTGTTTGGGTTGTACGTGTGCTCAACCCTGATGTTATTACTTGGATATTACGTGTTTGGGTTGTACGGGTGCTGGACCCTGATGTTAATACTTGGATGATATCCATAGGGATATAATTATTTCGATGTTTATATATATATATATATAAGTATGACTACTTATTGTTGATGATGGCCTAACTATTGTATCACGTTTTATTTTAAAACTCTTTGAATGATTTATGTAAATGTCAATTATTAAAACTTGAACTCACTCAGCTCAAGCTGACTTTGTGTGTATGTTAGTGTGAGTTTCAGGTTGGGAGAAGGATGCTTACCGCTTGGACGTGCTCGAGACTACTGGACGGTTAAAGGCATATCTAGTCGGAAAGTTTCATTGATGAACATTGTTCTTCTCAATTTCATTTAAATACATTTAGATTTGGTTTTGGGCACAACTCCTGGTTTTGGGAACTTGCTTGAGCAATTATGACTTTTTCGCTGATTTATACTCTGAACAGGTTTTAAAATAAATGACTTGCCTCGAGTTTAAAATCACATTTTTCGGGTTTTGAGAAATTTGATTATTCCCTATTCCGCTGTTTAGTACTCTGAAACGTTAACCCAGTTTCCCAGACTGACACTTTCTAGATTGACATTAACCACCATCATAGGTCAACCAATTATCACCATTAATACTAGCAAGATTTAAGGTCATACCCAGTTTTCCAGACTGACACTTTCTAGATTGACAACCCACAAATAAAGTTAATGCTACCATAAAACTATAGAATCGCCCAGACAAGTGTACTTTGTTTCCGGTTAGGGCATACATGTTCATACCCATCACACTATCAACACTCCACTCAGTTCAATATCTGGACTAGCAAAAGATGTGCCAGTATATGTCTCTGCCCTCAATATACCTAATATGAGTTACAACTTAATATGCTTGCAGGTCAGTCTTATCTCCACCCATTAACCATCGGTTGCATAAAGACTCGGACTAGGGTTTTGCTGAGGCTTAGGTTTGGGTGCGGATTAGGCTTATTTAGTGACTCAGGTAGATGAAACCCAGTTAAACAAACCAATATTAAGACTCACGAATACAAACGAACTAATTACATAATCAAATACTATTTACAACTGAAATACTAACTGAAACTTTTTTTTGTCTTTTTCCTGATTTTTCAATTTTTTTTAAACATCAATACTAACTGAAATGACTGATAATTACAACTCAGAACTTAACAACTTTACAACTCATCTGACTAAGTACAACTCGATAACGAACTGGATTTCATCACACGGGTAAAATTAAAATAAAGGCCAAGGCTAAAATGGTATGTAATGTTCAGTTTAACAAACGAAAAAGGAATATGGTCCAAACGGGCTCTTAGGGGATAATGTCGGGTAAGGAATTTATTTAGTGACGAAAATATGTACGGAATGGGTTTTCTAAAGTCCTAATCTCCATACAGGTGGTGGTATTAAGATCTCTAAAAGCATGTGACAAGAAAGTTCTAATTCTGTAAAACATACCGGTTTCCCTCAATAAATGACAAGACATGTTTTATATCTATTATATAAAATGTGTATTAATTATAGGGGCTAATCTCACAATATGTCTGGAAATATGGGCTACGGATATGAAACATGTATACCCGTCCCCTTGACTCGTTATCCCGGCCTAAACGATTCCATTTTCAACTTCTCATTTTAAAAACATTTGTCGAGAAAACTATCGAGAAGCTGAAAAACCAACCATGACCAAAAACCTCTAACTTGGCATTAATAGCAATAAGTGACAGTTAACAACTTAAGTTTCTGAATACTGTTCGAGGTACTATCATGCTAAAAATTTTCAATTTTCCCCCATCCCCACACTTGAGGTTGACATTGTCCTCAATGTTAAAATAATAAAACAATTAATAATCATTTGGGGGCGGGGTTGAACTGACAGTTTGACCACTTAAAAACTCGGGAAACAAATGTGATGAACTAAAGCAAAATATACAATTACATTTCTACCAACTAAACTAAAAAAATAAAAAATACAACTACAAAATAGTTTATGAAACCGAAATCACCTGATAATAATGACAATGCAATGCTAACTCGGCCCACAACTCTCAACACACTCGTGACACACGTCTCCACCACTGACCAATTTTGTGTAACCAAATCTGCACAAATCTCGAGACATGTATAAGTAACCACTCACAAGTATAAAACTTAGGTCTTTCGATAGTTAATATTATTATTATATTATAAAAATCATTACCGAGCCGAGTTAGTCAATTTCATAAAAAGTTTTGTTAATTAATTAAAAATAATAAAAGTCCTAACTCACTTTGGTAGGAATCACGGTTGCATTTAGCGTATACAACAAGCCCTTTAAACCCCCTGGTAGCCCGGGTGGACGAGTGAGGTCTCGTAAGGGTTTATACTAAACACACCCACAAAGTTCCAAAGTAACACAAATAAAAATACGAATATATACAAATATACATATCAAATACAACAGACAAAGTGAAAGGCTGTTATATATAATTATAATTATATTATTATTACTTATTTATTTTAAATATTTTTTTTCGTTTTTTTAAGAGATCCGAGGACCAATCGCGTAGCGCGATGGGTCAGGTAAGCACAGGTCGCGCTACGCGACCCAATTAATTCAAATTAGGGTTTGGACCCCATCGCGTAACGCGATGGGGTTGGTCATGGCGTCATCGCGCTACGCGATGACGTCAGATGTCTGGGAAGTCCCAGCCACCATCGCGTAGCACGATGGTGAGCTGTCCAGGGCCATCGCATAACGCGATGGTCCCCAGTGAACAAAAAGTTTTTTGCCGAATTAGGGGCGGGCATTTTCCGACCCAGTCACTTTTCGACATCCCGACAACACCCTGAACATGATTTTGAAGTCGGAATTTGCTATACTTACCTGGAAAGCCGTGAAATTAACCAATTACTTACCGAACCTCCAAGACGCACACTACATCAAAAGCCTCCCCACACTTGAGATATGCTGCACAGAACTCGAGACCAAAGTCAAACAACGACACAACGAAAAGAAAATAAAATGGAACACACTTACAAACCATGGGTTGCCTCCCGGTCAGCACTGAATTGTGTGTCTATAGCTCGACAATGCCTCGAATGCCTCAAGTATTTTCATAAGCCGATGAGGTCACCATGGAACTCATCAATTCCTTTTCTCTCCTTCCCTTCCTTGCTGTCGGTTTCTCACCATCTTTCATCTTAATGACTCTCTCATTCCATCCTTTTCTCTTCATGCTACTTTTCAGCTCGTTCCTGTCAGTTAAAAAACATCCCTCTCTTGTATGATTTGTGCATGATGGTACACACTTGTCAACAAGATGGTTAGTAGCATTTTCAAACAATAATAACCGCTTAACATGGTTCCCGCACTTAATGCCCAAAAATCCCTCAGCACAATCAATTACCGCATGTGCTGTTGCAAGGAATGGCCTACCCAGTATGACTTCAGATTGTTTAATATTTACCCTTAGCATAATCAAGTACAAGGAAGTCAACTGGGTAACTAAATTCATCCACTTGAACCATTACATTAGTGACCATGCCCCGGGCTTGTGTATGAGTTTGATTCGCCAACACCACGGTGGTGTTTACACTTTCTAACGTGCCAAACTCATACTGATCATATAAACTGCCAGGCATGACACTAACACAAGCTCCAAGATCTAGAAGTGCCCGATCAGTTTTAAAATCACCAATTTGAATTGATAAAAATGGCACTCCCGGGTCTTGGAGTTTACTTGAAGTGGTATTATCCTCCACCTCCTCATCTCCCGTATTGGTCAATTTGACATTTAAACATTTTTCACAAGTGCAGTTTTCACAAAAAATTAATTCATCTGTTTTTAATTTCACTTCATTTTGGAAAACCATTTTATTTTGACCAACACCTTCATTCTCATCACTAACATCATTCACCACTACTTCAACAAACTACAGTGGCGACTCAACTTCAATTCAAGTAATTTCAAAATGAGGTAAAAGACTTACCGCGTTGATGTGCACATTATTTCCTTTCTTAGAGCTTGAGCTAGCATGTTGCGGGTTTACTGTGGTATCGCTTGGTAGTTGACCCGCGTTCTTCTGAAATCTTGCCACGTCTGCTACGAGCTGACCAATCTGCTTTGACATTGCTTCTGCTGACTTGTCTCTCAACTCGAACTGTCTCTGAGTTTCCTTCTGATTATCTGTCACAAGCTTCAACAATGCATCAATTTTTGAATGAACTGACTCGTCTGAATTTCCCGAACTACCTTTCTGCTGGTCCTGATTCTGATAACTCGACGAACTGTTACCCCGGTAACCATCTCTGTTATATCCCCGACTGGTATACTGACTGTTCGAACCACCCTGACGGTAGCTGCTCTGCTGTCGGTTCTGACTGGACCCCCAAAAGTTCGGGTTCGACTGGTTCGACGTGTTCCCGTATTTGAAATTCGGGTGATTCCTTAGGCCCGGGTGATAAGTGTTCGAATTGAACCCTTGGCCCTTGGACTCGCCGTACGCGTAACTGACTTCCTCCTCGTCGGGATACTCGTCCTCATCAAACTCAGGGCAATTTTCTGTTTTATGCACCAACTCACCACACTCTGCACAAATCGGGAACTTCACCCCGACTTTACCAACCTCTTTCTTTTTCTCTCGTCTATAAAACGCGAGTTCCCTTTCCAATTCCGCAATTCTTTCTGACTCGCTCGAGGCTGATTTCACCGATCTGGTGACCCCAACTTTTCTTCTTCGGTCTGCAGCTGCCTCTGCTTTGGAATCTTCACTCATAAACTCCAAAAATTCCCAATCATCTTCCTTGGGTTGATTCAACAACTGACCATTACACGAAGCTTTCAAATGCTTTCTGTCTTCATGCGTCAGCCCGTCAATGAAACACTTAACCAACTCCCACAACTCAATCTGATGATGCGGGCACTTCCTAATCATTTCCTTTTAACGAGTAAAGGCCTTGTGAAACAACTCACCCGGTAACTATGAAAAATGTCTAATCTCTATTCGGGCCTCGATAGTCTTCGACTGTGAATAGTACTCGTTAAGGAAAACCTGCTGCATCTCGGCCCAGCTCTCAATACTGTGCATCGGTAGCGAGTTGAACCAGTATTTTGTTTTGTCTTTTAATGAAAACTGGAACAGCCGCAACCGGACCTCATCTTGATCATAAGTACCATCACCAATAGACCCGCAAATAGCTGAAAAATCTAACAAGTGTGAATACGGGTCTTCAGATCCCAGTCCGTGAAAATGGGGAACTATGTTGATGTAGGATGGACGGGATTTGAATGTCGGTTGTCCCTGTATATGTGAACCTGTGGGACAATCGGTGAGGCACCATCTGAAATAGCCGGTCTGAACCGACTGTTAACACCCTGAACCAGAGGCCTGTAATTCCTTTGTCTGGCCCTCGGTTCCTCAGAACCTCTCCTGTTAACCTGAATCGGCTGTCTGCGTTCTTCCCGAAATCTTCCAATACCACCCCGATCCGGATTTCTGTTCCTCCACCTGTTACCTCTCACCCTAACCGGTTCCTCAACCTCATCATCTGTGTTTCTCAGCTCAAACCCGTCATTCCCCGGTTCTTGTTCCTCCTCGTCTCCCTCTTCTTCATCTTCAGTATGGATACCGACATGGTCAAAATCTCTAATAATCTGCGGTCGGTGACGAGGGGTATTGTTCGGGACTGATAGTCCGGGTCTATCAAGGTTTCGGTTTCGAGATTGTCGGGCTGAATTTTGTGGTTGTGGATCGGTGTTTATTGGTGGTGGTAGGTCATTATTTGGTGGGTTCTGGTTTTGTGGTGGGTTAGGCTTAGGTTGGAAAACATTAATTTCGGGTGGTGGGTTTTGGTTTTGGTTCATGTTCTGACCATCCATGTCTGGATGTCTGATCTGAGCTCGAACCTGCCGAGCTATACGTTCAATCTCTGGCTCGTAAATCAGTGGGGAATTTCTTCCTGAATAGCGGGTGTGCATAAATTTGTTACCTGCATAAATAACACACCCCGCGTAAAATGGGAAAATAAAACCAAACTAAAAATAAAAACAAAAACTAAATTAAACTAAACTAAACAAAGAAATCAATTAATCACAAAAACACTAAGCGCGCTAACTCCCCGGCAACGGCGCCATTTTGATGACCGTCATTTGAGTCATGCAAAAACCTAATTAACCTAAGTAGCTAGGGTAAGTCAGGTATCGTATCCACCAGGAGTATGTGGTCAGTGTAATGTGCAACTAGTTTCTAGAAATATGAAGTAACTGTCAACAGTGCTGATCACACTAGCAATTGATTGGGTTTTAATAACAAGCAAATAATTAATCAAAGATTCAATCAATAAACAAAGAAAATCACACCCTGGAATTCAAGTAAGTAACTAACAACAATCTCATGCAACCTAACAGATTAATTATCTCATGTCAACTACAGACTGACTAACCGGTTAAACCTTAGGCATCCACGCTCGCTAACACACGGCACTGGTTATCAAACGGTCCCTGCCAGTGTGACTCAACCAAGGGCAAACGTATGCTTTATTGCAATTAACATGTCAAACAATCCTATGAGCAATTATTATAGCAATCGACAAACTAATCGTTCTGATCGAAATAAACCTAAACCGACTGATTGTACGAACATACTAAACATCAATACTCATAGATTAACATCAAAACAATTACAATTAGTTGTTCTAGTACATGAGAAATAAACTGAAAGATTACAAACTATACATCCCGGGTATAACTCGAAGGAACTAGCCGCGCATCGGCATCTCTCGGGCCTCGGTTATGATCTGGTAGGCCATGTATGATGCTTAGACATGATTGGAAGTGACGGGGGCTCTCTCTTCTGCTCTGAAAATCGCCTAGAAGGTGAAGAATGGCGTCTAGGGTCGTCAAGAACGTAATATAAAACAAACCCTAACTTTCACGATTCTGGGAACCATCGCGTAGCGCGATGGCCTCCTCTCTTGGTCCATTGCGCTACGCGATGGACCAAAGTCAACGCAGGAACTTACAGGGCATCGCGTAGTGCGATGCCCCACCTTCAACACCCATCGCACTACGCGATGGGCCTCTTTTCTCAGCAACTTCGTTTAACTGCCTCGGTAAGCGTGCTGGACATCCCGGGTCTTCATTCCATGCTCATACAGGTCCAAATTAAGCGCATTAAGTACCTGTGACCTGAAACACAATAAACATGTATGAAGTACCAAAGTTCCTAAAATAAACGAGTAAAACAAATACGTTAACACAAATAAATATGTACAAATAAACCGAACATCAGAAGCGAACTGGGATGATCAAGATCTATGGAATGTTGTTAAACCAGAAGAGGGTGCGGTTATTGATGTGAAGAAGAATAAAATGGCAAGATCGTTTTTGTTTCAAGTGCTGGATGGTGATATTCATCTTTAGATTTCTCAATACAAGAATGCCCGAGAAATATGGACGGCTTTAAAGGCACGGTATATTGGGGTCGAGCGAGTTCAAAAGGCTCGACTGCTATCGTTGAAAAGTGAATTTGAGAAACTCAAGATGGCGGAAAACGAGACTGTTGACGAGTTTGTAGGAAAAATAACAAGTATGGTTTCAAATGCAACAATTCTAGGTCACGTGTTCGAGCACGATGTCTTGGTGAAGAAGTTATTGGATGCGGTTCTAGATAAGTACTTTTAACTCATAGCCTCAATCGAGCAAAGTGTTGATCTTGATAGTTTGATGTTTGAAGATGCGGTTCCAGACTTGCCTTTTAACTCATAGGCATTTGAGGAACGTTTACGAGGGAGAGAACGTGTTTCAAATTCACAAGGGCGGTTACTTTTCAATCGATCAGAAAGTAGTTACAAAAGCAAGTCGTATGATCAGTCCGCTAATCGAGGTAAGGGTTGGCCGAGTTCACAGGGACGTGGAAGAGGCCATGAAACTAGAGGTCAAGACCGAGATAATGAGGACCAAGATGGTTGTGAAAACCGAGGTGGTCAAGATCGTGGGTTAGGTCATAACTCATAAGGGATAAAGAAGAACCAATGATCGTCAAAGGGGAACAAAGGATAGATCACAGGTTCAATGTTACCGTTGTGATGAGTTTGGTCACTTTGCGTCTATGTGCCCGGAACGTATGAAGAAAAAGGAAGAATCTAATTTGAACAAAGTTGATGATTTTGATCCATCTTTATTTATGATAAAAGGTGATCAAAAGACGATTTTAATGAATGAAGATGATGTGATTCCCAACCGTTTCGAAACCAAACCAATGGAGGAAGATGTTTAGTATCTCGACAACAGAGCATCGAATCCCATGACGGGTAACAAAACGTATTTTTATGAATTGAATGAACAAGTCACGGGAAAGGTGAAGTTCGGAGATGAGTCTTGTATTGATATTCGGGGAAAAGAGTCTGTTTTAATTGAAGGGAAAACGAAGGAGCAGCGCCTGTTGACCAATGCCTACTACATCCCGAGCCTACAGTGCACTATCATAAGTCTTGGTCAAGCAACAGAAGGTGGATGCGAGATTCACATGAAACACGATTTGCTAACCATTAAAGATGATACAGGTAAGCTTTTAATGAATGTGACAAGGACCAAGAACCGATTGTACAAGATTAACCTCAAGATAGCAAGTCCCGGTAAATGAGCTATTATTGGAATGAAGAATTTTGTAGGTCGGGATCTTCAAAGAATTGGACTGAAAGAAGACAAACCGGTTACGAGTCAAATTCCAATCAAATATCCAAGTTCCAAAATTCAAAGTCCAAAGAAGAGTGTTTTGGAAGTTAAGCGCGTGGTCAAGAAAGTGATTCAAGCCCAAGGGAAGACGTCTAATGATCAAACGAAGCAAGTGTTTCTTCGAGCTAAGTAGAGCCCAAAGAACATTGCAAGAGATCAAGAAAAGCCTCGGGAGAATCAAGAGAATGATGACAAGCGTGAAGTTGAGGACCGCCAATTTCGAGTACGAAATTAAGGGGTGAGTCGGATACAATAATTTGCGGGGGGGGGGGGGGGGGGTGATTGTTGGCTCAATTGTTGTTTGGCCCAAGTGTAAGGCACAACCTAAGAATTATTAGGGTTTTATTATATTGGTTAATATCTTGTCTAGCAAGTTAGATTAGTCTATATAAGCCGAGTTATGGTTAGACATTATAGATTGTGAAGTTGGTTCAACCAAGTTAGGGTTAATCAAGAGTCAAACCGAGTTAGGGTTTGAGAGTACGTAATCAGTTTTTTAAGTAATATTTTCTGATTAATATAAACGAGAGTTATTCGTTTACTTGGTTTTTTATTATCAATCCAGACTTGAATTACTATACATTCCCATTTGACTTGATTTTTTGTCTTGGTTTATTTTTATACAAGCTGAACCTTCAAGAAAAGATTACATAAAAGACTTACCATTATAGAATTATATATTCTTCCTAAAGAGGTAAAGAGAAAGGTTTCCATCAAGCCATCCGGCTTGCATGTAAGAAAGGGGAATAAAAGGTGTGGTGTTTTTCTAATTCGACGTTATAATGATAAAAATAAAAGGTGTTACGATTCAGCAAAAGAAATTAAATAAAAAAAATCCGTAATATTCAAAATAACATTATAAGTCTACAAAACGTGTTCAGCATAATTAATTCAGCAAAACATTATGTTTTATTTTCTAAATGGATGAATATTTTCCTTTTGAAAATGGAAGATTAAACAACAACAAAATATATATGTATGTGTGTGTTAAAATATCAAATAGCACTCGTGTGCCAAATTGACGAATCCCACTTTATACATTGCATACAAAAAGGTACCATATTCGAAAACAATATTGATCATAAAGAAGAATGCAATAAAGCTTCATTTGTGGCCACTAAGTGTGCCCCAAAAGCAACCAAGAAGCTACATGTCAATAACATAGCTTAAAGCATAACACAAAAGCAAGGAATATGCATCACAAACCTGCAAATCAACAAAACGTTTTTATCATTTTGTCATCATCCTTCAAGAACACACCTAAAACCAACATCAATCCCACGAAAAAACCGAACAAATCAACTAACTTATGGAGATCACAAGATCACAAGAGTTGATCAAGTCAATCTTGATCATGGCCGGAATCCCTCTAGCATTTTCGGTTACTTGTTCTTTATTTTCAAGATTTAAGGAAAAAAAGAATGCATCCTTGCATGATCAAATTCAAGAAACCAATAGTGAAAATGTTGACCATCTTAAAGAACACATTTTCACCCTTAAGTGTAAGATTGAAGAGCTTCAAGAGCTCGAAAGGGAGATAGAGGTTCGGTTTTTTAAATTCATCGAGTTGAAGGATCAAGAACACGCGTTGATAGAGGTTCAAAACGGTTTGCGTATGGAAAAAGAACGAGCCGAGTTATTGGAAAGGGAGGTGCCACCAACGGAGGAACATAACAAGAAGTTTGATGAGATGGTGATCGAGTATTTAAACGCGTTGGAAGAACTTAAATCTTTGAGGTTGGAGAACAAAGTTGTTAGAAAAAGGGAGAAGAATGTTTTGAGGAAAAATAAAGAAAGTTTGAGGTTGATTGTGAAACAGAAGTTAAAGATTGAAGCACAAGAAGAAGAAATGTTGAGTAATGAAGTCGAGTTGAAACGAAAAGATGTTGTGATCGAGGGGTTCGAACGGGAAGTTGAGGTAATGAGAGTAGAGATTGATCGGTTGGAGAACGAGAAGAGCGAGGCTTTGAACAAGCTAGAAACCGTGGAAAATGAAGTCGTATCGAAGGTAAATTGTAGAATTGGAAACATGGGCAAGTTAGGGCACAATTCAAAACAGATAATTTTTAATAATGAGCTGAAATAAGAGGTGTTTACGGTCCAGTTGTAATTGTTTTTGTGGTAAAGCACAAGCCAAACCATGAGTAATGGTTTTTGACCATTGTAAACCAAATCAAAGCTTTGAAAACGGAAACTAAACCAAGCCAAACCATTACTAAGGGTTTGACTTCGATTGGTTTCACGGTTTGGGCTAACAGGATATTAAAAATAAAAAAACTACTTGTAATTTAATAAAAGAAGTGATAACACTCCAAAATTTGAAACTTAAAAGATCATGTCCCTATGGTTATGCAAAGGTCAAGCATGTATAGTACAACTAAAAACTATTAAAAGGCTCAAGTAAAATATAAATGTTACATGCCTAAAATCCTATGAGTATAAACAATAACCCAAATCATTTGGTACGGTTTAAAAATTCCTTAACTGGTGACCGGTTTAACGGTTTCCTTTAGATATTCTTTAACCTATTTTCATTTAGATATTCTTTTACTTAGGTATAATGCACATAAAACAAAACATAAAATTGCAACCTTTTCTAGCGATGGAGCTTACTGTATTGTCTTGATTTTTTAGGCAGAGGCAGAACGGATACTCGTGGAGAACTACAACCGAGTAGTAAACGAGCTAGAAAACATAAAAAAGGACCGTGCGAACGAACTAAAAGAGCTGATATACTTACGTTGGTGTCATGCATGCCTACGACATGAGCTCGCAAGGAGGAAGGAGCTCGAGCAACAAACAGAACATGATGAAGAAATAGTTAATAATAATAATCACGAGCCAGGACTGGAGTTAACCCAAAATGTAGCACCCGAAGAGTGCAAAGGTCATGAATCGGACAATGAGAACGTGGTGCACCATGATGAGCCATTTTTTGGACCCGGTCAACAACACAAGAAACGAAGATGGTTGGTTAGGAAGTTCAAGAAATGGGTCGAGGGAAACGATAAGCCTCATGAGATTAAGTGTTTCGGAAGCCATTCGGTTGTTGATGAGACTGAAGAGCGACATGAGGCTGGAAGGAAATCATGTTCAAGTGTTTAAATGGCATGTCAAAATCTATAGCAATAACATGTATTAGTATGATCAATGATGTACCACATGTTGTTCTAATAATTAACACATCTCTTTGGGCCGGCCCAATAGCTTTGAAGAAAAAGTAAAGACTTTAAAAGTTAATTACAAGTTTACAATATTGAAAACATTTTCTTTACAAGCCTTTGTTTTGTCATTGTAATTTTATAGGAAAATATTTAAATAAGCACAAACACCTTAATTAGTACAAATAAAACATAATTTAAAATAAAAAAACTGTACCCAAATTTAAAAGAAAAAAACATTTATTATTTACTATAAAGTTTACTTAATGTATAAACTACAATCTATGTAAAAGCATTTGTTTCACAAGCCTGCACACTGCAACAAAGATGTTAACTAATAACTAACCGATCACCGTGATTACCATACTTAATTAAAACTAATAACGACTTAATTATATCAAAACTCCATCAACCCGAGCCTAGTCAGTACGACTGAATCAACACGTCACTCTCTCACTCATCTCTTTCGTGCTCGTTTGCCCCTTTCTCCATGGACAACCATGGCACTTCCGCATAGCAGGCCTCTACAACAAGTTGACTTATTTGACAACAGTGGCGGGTGTGCTATCCTTTACGAGCTTGTAAACCACTGCGGTTCTGGCAGGTGCATACACCATGAACGATCGAGGCCTGTTATCATGATTTCCTTCCTGCGAAATGTTTAGGGAATTAAGGTCAAGAAAATCTGTTATTTATTTTTGCTTGGTTGAAATATGAATGAGTTCGCTTACAAAGGTGAAATATTCGGCCTCATGATCGAGTCTACCAAAGCCTCCAAATAAAGGATCATCTGAGTCTAGGGCAATCTGAAATATTCAATGTTACGTTTTGTTAAGTTGGCAGTATAGTTAATATTTAATATAAATACACACACACACACATTAATATACATAGGGGAATGTTCCAGGCAGAACACAGTTTGTTACAAGAATAAGAACACAATAAATCATTCATTTTTCCAATCTTTTAAGAATTTTTAAATATAAAAAAAATAGATGAAGTACCATGTTTATTCATCTATGTTAATATTAAAAAGTATAAACAAAATCCATTCATTTATAAAACCTACACTAGTTTAGTAAACCTTTAAAAATGAAAAACACACATTAACAAATTAGTTTAATTATTTTTTATGCACATAGTATTGATATATGCATGCACAAAGTAAAAGTTTTAAAAAACATGAACTAAAGAAAAAATTTAATGATTTAAGTTTGTTCTTTTTGTTCTCACAACAATTTAGCATTTTGTAATATGCATACACACAGATGCACAGTTGTTCAAAAACAAATTTATGTTGATAGCTATGAGAACCGCATAAATACTCGCACATGTTGCTTTATTTGTTATGCAGAAGGCGATTAGAATAGCATAACCGTCTCTCTTTACAAAACCACATGCAAGTTTTAGCGTCGCAGTTCTCCACTTAAAATTGGTTATGTGTTGGAAGCATCCCAAGAGCCGTTCATTACAATTTACAAAACCAATTTAAGTACAAAACTGCGAGAACCGCATAAACACCTGTACCTGTTACTTTAACTACGTAACATAAGGCGGTTATGAAACCTCATAATCGCCTCTATTTTTCTCTCATCTCTCCAACTACACGTGACACACACTACTCACAAGTGCTTGTGTAGTTTCCTTGATTCTTACTTTTTGTACTGAATGTGCAACAAGTACCTAATACATTCCAGGGTGTAAACAACCGACACGATAGTCTGAATAACTGTTATACCAGTGGAAATTGAAGACGAAAACCAAGTCCTCTCTTTCAAATATTATTACTCTCTCTTGTTCGTGTTTCCGCGATATATACTGATGTTTTGATGTCATAAACTGCACACACAATTGATCTAGTTTACATTATAGTCCACTATAGGTGCCAACAATGGGCAGATTGACTCGTAATTTTCTAAAGTGCATCAAAATGAGCTGGTTCAGGTCGGGCTGACCTGCTACCACTTTTTTGCATTTATTTAAATAAATATCAGAAATAATCAGAAAACAATACAGTTACAAGAATAATCGATATCCTTGAATAAAATGATTTTGAAATATAATTTAAATAGTGACTTTAAAGCCAACTGACCCATTTTTATTGACCCATTTGATTTTATAAGCAAACGGGTCAAAATTGTTACCCACTATAATCCACATTGCAAAACAAAGATGCAAACTTGCATACAAATTCACATACATTATGCGATTCCTCCAAATGCTGCATCGCCCGATCAAATTCTTGTAACCCACGATACCTTAAATAATCTGCATCCCCCTGTGCATATGAATAATGATTATTTAAGTGAAGGTTATAATGGTAATTTATCAAAATATCATTTTCCTGCATCAAACTATATGAACAATATTGAAACAATCGCATGCTTGATCAAAATATCAATTTCCTGTAAATTGATGTTATGAATACAAAAAGAACTTACAAGATCAAACCTACGCCTGCACTTATCAAAGCTATTGCCATTCCCGAGTATAAATCTCCCATCCGGGAGACGTTGATCAGCTCTTGGAAAATCTATCCATTCTGATCAAAGGGGAAACAAACGTGCATATTGTTAAAAGACCACATAAACATAAAAGGTTTTGTGAAACTACAAATTATATGCAATACCACTATACCAGGATGTCCAAACTCATTGCCCATGAAATTCAAGTATCCTTCTCCACCTAATCCCATTGTAATAAGTCGGATCATTTTATGCAATGCTATACCGCGGTCTATACGAGGAGTCGATGGTCTATCCAATGCCATAAACTCATACATATCCTGTTTAAGTACACAAACAGCTGTTATTCATAAATGAAACTACTTATAGATATTTTTGAATTTATAACAATGCACTAAAGCATCCAAGTTTCATAAACTACTTCAAAAACATCCAACTTTCACAAATTTGTATTTAAGCCAGTCCGCTACATAGGTTTTAGGGGTGTAAACGACTCAAACTGCTTGTGAGCTACTCTGGATTGGCTCGTTAAAACCTCAAATCGAGCCGACATTAAACGAGTTCAAGCCTAAAAATAAGCTTATTTGATAAATAAGCCTGAGCTTCATTTATCATGCTTGAGCTGGCTCACAAGCCTAAACGAGCCTATTATTTAGATAACCTTTGTTTGATATATTAAATATATATTTTATAATAATTGTTATTATACATAAGCGCCTTGCTTGCGGTGCACGCATATAATGTATATATGTGTGAACCCTCGGGTGGGCAAAAGTGAAATTGCACTAATTTTGTCGTTATTGTACTAATCTCGTGAAAATAACATTAAAAGCGGCGGAAGGTTAATTAGGCATTATGTGGTGGCGTTGATAGCTGGAAGACAAGGGTACATGCACCAATCGGCCGGGGTCCCGATGGTTGAGTGTTATGTGCCTCATGTCCAAGGCTTGATGCAAAACTACTATTGAGCCGGGGGTCTCACCGGAAGCAGCCTCTCTATTCCTACGAGCTAGAGGTAAGGCTGTCTACATCTTACCCTCCTCAGACCCCGATGACGATGACGATGACGATGTTATTATACATAAAAGTTATGAGAACAATATCTAAAATATATATTATGCTATATAAATATAATATAATTAGTATATATATATATATAAATCAATTATAAATGTATATAAGATAATCAACAAATAATAGCGAGCCGAACTCGAGCTCTTGCAAGTCAAGCAAGCTGAGCTCAAGCCTGGACAAGCTCGGGCTCGGGTAGTTTACAGCGCCACATCAGCACTGTTCAGTTTTCTTGGTCAAAATTACCAATGTTAACATTTTAAAAACAAAGTACACTGATACAACATAAGTTTTTTGAAGGTAAAAAGCCTGCAAAAAAATAGTTCTAACCTTGTCCATTAGCCAAAATGCAATAGTTTTATCACCAACCAAAGCTTGATCATGGCTTTCAGCATAAGAAACACATTTCTCAGACCATCTTCGATTTGTAAGCGTGTGCACGATATCACCCATTAACCAGTCTTCATCCCTCAGCCTGACCCAAACAAACAGTAACGTAATGCATCTTTTTTTACACACAAATGACTTTTCTACCCCTGGGTTTAGAGCCATCAGTGTGTTTCCACATTTTCAGTAACATTATGCTAAAAAGCATTCTCCATTTTACTATTTATACATCTATGTTTCATTTGCTGAATGCATATGTAAAGTGTGCAAAAAGAATATCACCAGTTGCATTTACAGAACCAAGGGTAAAATGGACAGTCACAAGCTTTTTTTTAACTTCTGATGATTTCCACCGATTTACTTCTATATGACCCGATTCGGTTTATTTGTTTTTATCTTAAATAGGTCAAGTGAATAAAGGTTAAGAAAATATGGACAATCGGTCAAATAGGTTCAAAGGGTCAAAAGTCAACCAAAACTTTAATTATTAACTGATCTTTGTTGAAAAATTAAAAAACTCGCAAACAAATCTGGCACAATGATTATATATACAAAGTTCTTGAAATATACGTAAAGTATTTCTGGTGAATCCGACCCAAAAGTTTTTACGGTGTACAGAAACATCTTTTTTAACCGACCCATATCAGCAGCATGTATAAACAATAGCCACTTCATTAATAATAAAATATATAGAAAGTTGGAGTTTGCATACTTGAGAAGCTCAATCCACTTATCAGCAATTGCCATATGCAAACGGTAGTCAAACCCGACACCGCCATCCTGTACAGGAATGCAGAATGTTGGCATTCCACTCACCTGCCACAGTGAAAATTGTGAAATTAGCACTAGAAATATGAGTAGAAAATAACCAACATTCACTTCAATGACAATGAAAAAAAATATTCACTTTAATGGCCAAATGAGGCCTTGATTTGGTTATTTGGAAATGCTTGACCTTCACTTGATCTCAACTTTGCAGACACGGTTTATAGAAAATATATCTCAACAGCCACTTTTAACTTTACAATATATATATATATATATATATATATAAAGTAGAGGTGGCATATTTGACACCTTTAGGGTTATGTTTTATAACTTTAACTCTAAGAAATCAAAACCGATAGAATAAAAATATTAGCTAACAGAAATAGCTAAAATGTATCTAAGGGTAGAAAGTCACCCAAAGTGCATTTTTAATGTTTACAATTTAAATCGGAAAATCAGATATTTAAATGGTGGTTATTTAAACAAAAAAACAAAGATTTACAAAGATTTGAAAACTTCAGACAAAATGTATTTCAGGTCAACCCTGCCTAACTTGTTTTGACCTGTTTCCTAACCTTAGAGACATGCCACCTCATGTATGCTAATGTGTTGGTCAAAGAATATGTATGCAAGTAGGTTTACTTTGTTTCAAAAATAAAATCATTTAATTAGAGAGGGAGAAAGAAGGCAATACATCTTCACCAATAGAGATGGCTTCCGGAAAGAGCCCATGAATAAGGTCATTAACGAGCATTAAATAAACCACAGCATCAACGTCAGTTGCCAACCCGAAATACTCGTTGTAGTTTCCGGTAAATGCTACCTACACAGAAAACATGGTTATTCGAAACTAGCTCAATATTCACACTACATGCATATCTTTAGTATGAAGGGATTGAGTTGGGTTGTGTTTTATCTTAAATGGATTAAACTACAACAACAATTAGCAGAAAACGGGTCAACCCACCCATCTTGCGTCTAGGTGTTAAAAAACATCCACTCCAAGAACCATTACTATTACATTTGAGTGAACACGGCTTTAGAAAGGCGAGGACTAAAGGTTCAATATGGCCAAACCATATGGACTATTAGTGTAATTAACCTCTAGGTGTAGAGGTTAACAGACATCCACCTCAAGGATCATCAATGTTATGTGTGAATGAGCAGTAGAGACTATAGGCGCAACTTTAGAAAGGTGCGGGACTAAAGGTGCAATATGGCTTAACCATAGGGATAACCAGTGTAATTAACCTATAGGTGTAAAAGTTAACAGACATCCACCCCAAGGACCATCAGTGTTACGTTTGAGTGAACAGTAAGGACTATAAGTGTAATTTAATAAGGTGCAATATGGCCAAACCACAGGGACCATCCGTGTAATTAACTCTTGATAATTAGAGAGAATACAAGTATCTTGCCTGTAAACCATGATGTGTGTACATCATTGAAGTCACACCATCAAATCTAAATCCATCAAACTTATATTCATCCAACCACCATCTTGCATTCGAAAGAAGATATCTTAGCACCTGAAACAACACGTATGCATTAAGCTCTAACAATAAAATTGTTCACCATCACATTATTTGAGTTGAGTTTTGAAATTTTGGTACCTCCCAATGTCCATAGTTGAAAAGACGAGAATCCCACATCCAATGATAACCTCGTTCTCCATAGTGGAAGTAATGACTATCCGTCCCGTCAAACATATTTAGACCATCTAAAGTGTTGTTTGATGAATGACTGCATTCAACCCATTAAATGGAAGATAAATACAAAAAACGTATCAACTAGAGGAGGCAATTTTAACCCATTTGCCTAGAAATTGGCAGATCTTGGTTATGTTTAAGCTCTAAATGGTCAACAGGTAAAACTTGCAGAACGAAGTCAAAATGGAATGGGTCGAAAGGTACAGACAGATTGACATGGAAACCAAAGTATGTATGCACTAAATTTGTAATGTGCAAAAATAAAAATTAAAAATTGTGATTGTATCAAGGTACACACTAATGGCTACTTAGGAATGAAGTAATGGTTACCTGTGTACAATATCCATGAGACCAACCAATCCCAACTCATGGGCTTTATCTATCATAGATTTAAGATCATCAGGAGTCCCACAACGACTGCTAGGTGCAAAGAAATTTGTCACATGGTACCTGAGGCATTACACAAAGTACTCAAACTATGTTTAAAAGAAGATAGCAACAACAATTACAAAAAAGAATGCAACAATGACTTATAAAAAACGTAAAGAGGGTGCATGGTTCATAACAAGAAGTGACATAGCAATAAAAAAGAATATTAATAAAAAAGAATACGGACAAAAAATTCAAGTGGGACGGATTCAAACTAACAAGTTTTTCAGTTTGAACAACAAACAAGTTTTTTTCTTCTTTTTTTTTTGAAGAAAAAACTCTCTGGCGTAACACACGATGGGACGAAAATTCAAGTGGGCTCCGGATTCAAACTAACAACCTTTGCACAAGGCTTAGCTAAAATCTTTCATTATCAATATCCACCCAAAAGTGACATAATTGAGATTCGAACTTGGGTCTCCACTAGAGAACCCAAGCCTCTTACCACTAGGCCACAAGTTGGGGATGATATTAGTATTTGAACAACAAACAAGTTTTTTTCTTCTTTTTTTGTTACTTTTAATATCA
Organism: Bidens hawaiensis; assembly: GCF_021521415.1. Taxonomy (NCBI): domain Eukaryota; kingdom Viridiplantae; phylum Streptophyta; class Magnoliopsida; order Asterales; family Asteraceae; genus Bidens; species Bidens hawaiensis. The sequence goes on along the minus strand of NW_027495327.1, from coordinate 60,852 downwards.
TGTTTAATTATAGATATTTTTCTAGTTATTTCAGTTTCACACACATCCAAAACCCTTTTAATTTATGTGACTCAACTCGAACCTATCTCAAGAAATCTTTAAATCAACTTGATAGGCATCTTAAGATCAAAACATAACACTGGGTTGCGCCAACGATTACCTTTTGGTGATATAAAAACACGCGAATGACCACGGCCCACAAAATGGCTGTGAGTGACGAGAGATTGAATAGCGTGGATCCACTTGCCTGTAGAGATCGCTAGCTTGTGAGATTTATAAATATCCTTTTAGTACTCTTCTTACTATTTATTTATATGGCACGGGAAACGAACCTGCAAAACAATAGGAGTCAAAGAACGGAACGCAAAGCCTGATATCCCGAAACCAACAAAGGTTAATATCCGAAACATGAAACCAAGGCTAATCCATATGTATCGTGTCTGGTTTTTCAGTTTTACAACAATATACGCGAAAGACTAAAACAATACATTGCAAAAATGAGATTCACTTACAACTTCTGGAGACCAAGATATCGATTCGAGATTCTTCAACTCAAATATGACCCTAAGGATAGGGTTAACGAAAATTAACAAATTGTGTTCTTATTAATTCATAATTACCTACATTGAGGAAGAATCCTAGTACTAAGAAAAAGGATACATCTCAATTAAGCTCATAGGCGTTTCAAATAAACCCATTATCGCTATTACTTCAACCCGGCCCACCTTTTTCACACAAAATTCTTGCGTATTGAAACTGAAACATTTAGCCTAGAGGTGGCAAACTATAGGCTAGGTGTGTTGGATAACGGAATCACAATGGTTTCATGTTATGTAACATCCTAAAAATTTTAATGATGAATAAAGGAAGTTATGTTTAGTGATTTCGCGTAATTAATTAATATCGGGTAGGGAGCGGGTCTTGGACGTGGATTAATTGAGATGGGTTAAATGAGAATGGGATTTCAGGGATATAAATACCCCCAAAATCCCAAAATATCTTCATTTTCACCAAACTCCCTAACACCCCAAAACACACACACACACCACACGCATACCGCCGCCGGCCGGCCGAGCCAAGGGAAGAGTCGGGCAGGTCCGAGAGAGAGCGATTAGTGTACTAGCAAGTAAACGAGATCCAAACAAGCCCAAAAAGGTATGATTCTTGATCTTTGAAGTTTAAAGATCCAAACTTTTTTAGTGTATAAGCGACCGAAAATGGTCGGGAAGCGTAGTGGGTGATATTGAACCATAGCAAGGGTGTTAAAATCGCTCAAAATGCTGGAAAGAAACCGAACAGCGGCTGTCTGGGCAACTTCGCCTGCATCTGGGCAACTTCGCCTTCAAAGCGATGAACTTCGCCTGCAAGCTAAGTTCGCCTGATGAACTTCGCCTGCAAGCTAAGTTCGCCTGATGACAACTTCGCCTGAGGCCAAGTTCGCCTGATGACAACTTCGCCTAAAGCCAAGTTCGCCTGATGACAACTTCGCCTAAAGCTAAGTTCGCCTAAGGTTTAACTTCGCCTAAAGCTAAGTTCGCCTAAGGTTTAACTTCGCCTAAAGCCAAGTTCGATTAGGAAGTAAACTAAAAATCTAATGAAAAATGTGTTAAGACAGTTAATGGAAATAAAATTTTTCCAAGCTGACCTGGCAGCTCGACCCCAGCCAGGGGCTCTGCCCCTTGGACCCTGCTAGGGGCTGCCGCCCCTAGACCCCGCTGCCAGGGGCGCTGCCCCCGGACCCCCGTTCGTTGTGGGTCATATAAAGATAGACATACATTATGAGAAGTGATAGTTAATTGATACGTATACTTGTTATACAGTCAGCCGTGCACAACTGAAGAAAGGGATTACGATTAACGGTGAACGTAACCGTGTTCAGGTGAGTTTCTAGCCCCATTCCTTGTTATGTTTTCGGGGCTGTGTGCATACTTGATGTGTTGTTAATACATTTATCCTAAGTGATAAGTGTATGCCCTATGTGATATATGTGTTATGTAAGAATGATTGCTTGATGGTACGTGAACGATCTTCGGATATTGCACGTACTGTCAGGTTGTAATGCTATGTATAAGGTAAGTATAATATGAATGCTTATGCGTATGAACGTGATAGAGATAATAAAAGAAGGAAATAATGATGTATGGTCGTATGGTTACGAAAAGGGGTACCGAGCCCTAATAATACTCGAGGTATGATGTATGGTTGTATGGTTACGAAAAGGGTACCGAGCCCTAATAATACTCGAGGTATGATGTATGGTTGTATGGTTACGAAAAGGGTACCGAGCCCTAAAAATACTCGGGGTATAATGTATGGAACGAAGAGGGAATCGAACCCTACTAATATTCGAAAACTAGGGACCAGACCCTTATAATATCTGTGATGTTAGGGACCAGACCCTTATAATATATGTGATGTTAGGGAATCAAACCCTTCTAATATTCGAAACTAGGGACCAAACCCTTATAATATCTATGATGGTAGGGACCAGACCCTTATAATATCTGTGATGTTAGGGAATCGAACCCTTCTAATATTCGAAAACTAGGGACCAGACCCTTATAATATCTGTGAGGTTATAGGGCGAAAGGCTCTTTAAAACGTATGATTATGTATGTAAAGAAAGTATGAAGGTAAAAATGAAAGTAAAATCACTTAAGTGTGTATGAAAGAAAGTTAAGAGGTTAAGTATGAAGCGTAAAGAATGTATTGTATGATTATGTGATTAACTAGAACACACTCAGCGTAGCTGACTTTTAGTATGCACGCAGGTGAGTAGGATGAGACAGCTGGCTTGAGCGGGGACACATGGCAGAAGAATAAGAGCCTGGCATCTGAAGACTTACGATGTTTTAATTTTAATGTTTTAATGTGAAAGACAAAGGACGTTTTGAGACAAGTTATGAAATATTGTAATGTTTTTGAAAGTTTTATATTCCGCGTAAATGTTTTAATTAACTCTGATATTTAGAACTGTGTTTATGAGTAAATCCAACACGAAAGTAGGGCTACCGGTAACGGGGCCTTACATGTTAATATAGACCCTATTAGTGTGGGTCAAAATAGGTAGGGCCAACCTACAACCACTTTTATCCCACCATTTTAGTCGTGGCAATATCTGACAAAACTCAAAACACGACATGAAAATAATCAGGTTTTGGGTTGACATATCTCAAAGCAAAAAAAATGAAAACAAACCTCGCCAACATTTCTCAATGCACAAAAACATGTCCCTGCAATCACAAGTCCATCACCAAGAACAGGATTGGAGCCACCTGAAACACCAAAACAATAATCTTAACCGCACATTTATCTTAATCGATCATTTTACCATGAACTAATTTGATTGTTACCTCCACCACCCACACCAGAATCGGAAAGTAGCACTAAACATAGCCCTGAAACACATAGAGCTGCCCCTACAAACTGCCATAAAGAATACTTTGTGCCCAGAAACAACCTAGTCAGAATTATGACCCAAACAACCGTCCAACATTCGAGTATTGAGACACTTGTAATTGAAGAAAACTGGAATGCTTTATTAACTGCAGCCAGCCACAAACAATATCATTCACACATCCATTTAATCAACCAACATATTCAAGAATAGACACATATTCATCACAGTGGTCTTAGCAATAATACTAACCAAGATAACTTCCATGCACAGCTACAAATGCCAAGAGGACATACCAATACCAACAAATCTGTAAAAATATTAAAAAATATTAGATTTTGAAGGCTAACCTACACTCATCAAAGTTGATGACAGGTGAGCAATAACCTAAACGAAAAGCACAAAACCGAACCAAAATTAACCGACAGTCGAATTAACCAAAAAACAGTTATCGGTAATTAATTTTTGTACCCTCAATTAACCGACCCGAGCCATTCATATAATCATATATTTCTAGCCTTTATATATTCATTTCATGTATTATACATCCATTTCATGTCATAAATATATTTACACTTTTATTTCATGTATTGTTAAGTAAAAGTTTTAGCTCAAATTTATTTTTTGGTGATCGACCGAAATTAACCAAGCTGAACCATGCACACCCATTAGTCAATTACATGTAGCTTTTGACGACCATACAAGAAGATGGTTCCATAGACCAAGGTTAAAGAGGAAGCAGCTACAAATGCAAGAGCAAAGGGGGCATGAACACCTACCAAAACAAATCAGATAATTAAGAACAAATTAATTAGAATCATAAATATTGAAGGGAAATTGATTATATTATGCAACCTAGTTTAGCGGATAGAGATGCACAGAAGCTCATAAGGGCCAATGAAAAAGACACTAATTGACCCAATAACACAGCGTATAACACCCTCCTAAACCCTCTAAATGTTACACCAACACTGTTCATAGCCGGATTGATCATAAGTCATAACCATGCAGTTGGCCGAAATCAAATATATCTTTTTTATTTTTTGAAAAACTTTAATTTGTGTCAAACTTTAACACTGTGACACACATAAATTGATCTGATTTTGTCAGCCTTTAGCACCGCTTTGCCACCTTTTAATTTATACGTACTTGACCTTTAGATTCATCTACAGAAGAATAAGGCCACGCAATCTTGTTTTAAGCAACACATGGCAACGCTTTCCCTTTACACCACCCCGTTAGTAAAGTGATTTGGTTTGAAACACTGTTTTAAAAAAAAAAATCTAAAATTCACCAAATATGGCTAAACCGTTTGCTCTCACAAGTCATAGCTTAGTTTTGCCAACTTTCATCATACCCACATGCTTGTCATTAATGAATTGCTTCACATTTTAATTTATTTTTCCTTTTCTTTACATCCTAATTAATTTTAACACCAAAATTGTTTTTCCTTAATAACTTTTAATAAATAAGTTTTTAAAAAAATCTAAAAACACAATATTGTTTAGTTTTTTTTTTACCACACATGTATAAATTTTATTAAAAAACATAAGATTGCAAAAAAAATATATATTTTTATGATAAACTAAACCTAGTTTGTGTTGTTAATGAGTGTGAAAGGTTTAGGTTTAGTTGGGTTAAATATGCAAAAGAGAAAAAAATTAATTTTATAATAAAGTATGGGTTGGAGTGGTTTATAAATGAGAATGGTTTTCGTTACCCAAAACTGAAAAACATTATGATGATACATAAATATTCCCACGTGAACATAGCGGCGATGTTTTTTTTGGGAAAGATGTCAAGAGTGTTCATATGAGTGGTTAATATCCAAAACGATTTTTTTTTTTGGAACGACCAACTAAGTAACGCCGGGTATTTCGTACGCAGTCCCCATCGGCTAAAGGTAGCCCGAGCAGGCCATGAGTCCGGACGGACGGAGCCCCTAGCGGTTCACTTATTGAGGGATTCCCCGGATAAAACCCGACCCCACGCCCGCCAAACGGCACGACAGCGAGGAGCCGGTAAAACCAGGATGTCTCCCGTTTGGCGGGCGTGGGGGTCGGGTTTTATCCGGGGAATCCCTCAATATCTCCCATATAAATTGGTGATAGTGAGGTTTGAACCCCCTACCTCTCGCTAGTAAAGTGAGTGCTCTACAATTGAGCCACATCCAATTTATTCCAAAACGAAATAAAATAATCTATTTTATGAGCGAAACCAAAAATAATCTAAAATCTGAGAAATTTTTTAAAATAATCCAATAAAAACTTAAGTGGGCGATAAATTTGGATTCCCGTCGATAGTTTTTGAGATCCAATAGTTTTAACAAGTGTTAAAAGTCTCCCAACCGTGAGATTTCAAAGGAAATCCGTCTGACCCTTAAGTTTTGATACAAAACCTGTCTCCTTGAAAACCATTCGCTTAGTTTAGTCATTAACTTGACGGCATTTTAAGCCAAATAAATTCTGTCACTTGTTATAATACCGTCAATTTGCTGATTATTTAAGAAAAAAAACTCACGTCCAACCTTAAAAATAGTCTTCCGCCGATAATAAATGGTTCGTTGAATTTTGCATCCTTTTCAAATACTTTTAGAAACATCAAAATAGTCCGTTTAAGAAAATAAAAAAGAAAAATTGAATTTAAATAATCCCAGCTATTGATTATTGGCAAACAACAGTCTTTAACTAACGAAATATTTGCCAGCGGTCCTACCTTTTAACATATTTCCCCCCAACAGACCCACCCTGACTAATAGAATCCTAATGTCGTTAGCTTGGTTTAAAAAAGCGCGCCTGAGGCGAGCCGAGGCGAGAGGCGACCTAAGGCGAGGGCCTCTTTGCTTTAGGCTAGTCAAGGCTAGAAATGTTCAAAAGGCGAGCCTGAGGCTACCTTTTTAGGCAAAAGGCGACCTAAAGAGAAGGTGAGGCGTTCGCCTTTCGTACGCAAGTGGTTTTTAAGCATCTAAATGTTGTACAATATACTTTTTAGATCGTATGTGTAGGTAGTTTATATATTAAATCATATATAATGCTTAAATATAGCTACATCATGAGTCAAGATGCTAAAAACCCATGATATATACATATATAAAAATTATATAAATGCGTTCGCCTCGAGTACGAAAAGCTCTCTTTTTTGCGCCTAGCGCTTCACGCTTCTGTTTTAAACCCTGTCGCTTTTCTTCGCCTCTCGCTTTTTAAAACCAAGGTCGTTAGTTGTCGGGTAAACGATTGGCCGGAAAACTCAACCTAAATATTTGCTAGCGGTCCTATCTTTTAACATATTTCCCCCAACAAATCCACACTTACTCACCACCAACCACCACCACTTGAGCATCGCCAAATGACTTCAGCGGTGGTTCTAGAAACCCGACGACCTCAATAACTAGGAATTTTACTTAAAGAATGTTCTTAAAGGTCCAATATAAGGTTACAAAGAGGTTTGGGACAAAAATGTTGGATTTTTTGGCCAAAAATGATTTTCGTGCGACTTATAGGCGTCAGGATTCTGTTAGTGAGGGTCCTTTGGTGGAAAATATGTTAAAAGGTGGGACAAACCATCAAACATGTTGATAGCTGGGACAATTATTTCCTAATAGTCAATAATTAAGATTATTTGAAACTAATTTTCCTGTTTTTACCAGTCAATTGACTATTTTGATGATTCTAAAATTACTTTAATATCCGTCACTTTTAGTGTACGGTGCCATTGGTGTCCCCCACAAACCGGTCTCACGACCAACATGAGAAAGATAAATCACGTGTCTCAGAGTAAATCTGGTCTTAACAGTGTCTAAGGCACCATTATAAGACTACTCTAATACCGTTAGGTTGTATCACTCCTAGCTATCACTTTGATAAAGTGTTTCCAAGCATCCCTTATTTTCCTTGCACATTACTTCTCATTCAATGTGTTGAGAGAATCCGATAAAATCTTATTTCTATATTCTGGTTATAGGAATTGAGAAACACGCCGACGATAGTGATAAGCGGTCACCATGGAAAGCTACGTATGCACGGTTTTATACCAATCATTGACGCAGGCGGTGGACTTGAAGAGAATCCATATTGGCCGCAACTATTCTCCTTTCAATTACTATACGTGGTCTGTGATACCAGTAATCTTTTGAACAAGTGAAGATTGTCATCTTCGTATGTTACAATGGACGGGTTAAATAACGGTTGTACATCATTGTGTTGCACTCAAATCTACAATATCTGTAACATACGACATTTCAAAACCCTAAAATATTTAATATCATATTTAGGTGGATTTAAATGAATTTAATACATCGAAAAATCGATTTAAATGATGTCGACTAAAAAAAACGTGATAAATTATAAAATTATAAATGTTAAATTATTATAATAGTCAGTACCTCGTTCAACCAACCGAACCATCAATAACTTAGACCGAACATTTTTGAATAATGAATGTTACTTAAAGGTTTTAAGTGTAAAGTTTAGTTTAATTAAGAAACAAAGTAGAGGGGTTATTTTTGCCAAATAGTGAAACTTGATTTGGAAGAATTATCTCCTTCAATGTTTTCAGATCCGGCCCAGACATCGACCCGGACGCCTTACCGGGTCACAGGTCGGACCGGACCGGATGACGTCATATATATATATTAATAGTAATAATAATAAATTAGAATATATATATAACATAAAACAGATACAATTAAAGCATTTTAAACCTGTTGTGCCTTCGAGCGGAGTGAGCCAACTGGGTTTTACCGGGAACGCCAAGCCACTTGGATGCCAGCGTGGGGCCCGATAATGTCAACATAGTCTGGCCTGAGTGGTGGTGGGGCCGCATTGCGGTCGCGATACCGCTTAACTGAGAAAGTCGCCGTTAAAAAAAAAAGCATTTTAAACAAAATTAATACAGTTAAAAGTATTTGAATAAAACAAATCAATTAATATTTATATTTAATAATAATAAAAAATCAAAACAGGATGTTAAAATTAGAAACGTGGAAGTCTGAAACTCCAATTTGGGTTTAACACTTAAACCTAATTCTAATAACCGCCGTCATCATCATCATCTTCTCAATGGGTTCACCCCAACTGCATCAGATCTCATCTCACACCTCAGGCAAGTTTTATAACTAAATCGTATCACCATCTTCATCTCCTCGGATCCCTATGCCTTTTCCTCATTCGTAGTCTCGCTTATTTTAGAGGCGTCGGATCTACAGCGGCCGGATTGTGACCGGAATTGCCACCGGAATGTCATATTTATTACATTTTACCGGTTCACCGGGCCCGGTCCTCCCGTGAACCGCAAGAACCGGCCGGGTTTTTAGAAAACGAGCTAAATACCATGACCGGACCGGTGTTTGTACCGGGTCCCGGTCGGACCGGCCGGTCCGGGTTTCAAAACACTGATCTCCTCGCTCCGATTTTCCGGCGAAGATCTCTAAAACCAATTTTGGAAAGCAAATAAAAAGGAAATCAATTAGACCGATAATCAAGGTGATTAGCATTCGTTTAAAAGCACACTAATGGTTTCATAATCAGAAATACCAATACCAAAACCCTATCTCTGTTCACACCGCCGTCGTCGCCTTGTAAATGGCCGGAAATCACCGCCGCATACTGTTATCACCGAGACAGCTATCACCACCATCACCCTCCATATAAACCGCCGGCTTCGCCGCCGCCATCGCCAACCTGTGAATTGCCGGAAAACTGCACCACCGTCCTGTTACCGCCCCTCCTCGCCAACGTCGCTCGTAGTCACATACCGCTGCTCGACGATCACTTTCTGCTCTTCCGCGTTAAGACGCCACCAGGAAGGTAACGGCCTTAGACACGATCGATTCATGTTGTTGATTTTGTTTCTATAGATTTGAACCATGAGTTATCATATTTTAACTTATAAATTAATAATATATGAAAAAGGTTTTTGGCAAACAGTTTTGGGAGGCTTTGGTCACCCAACCAGATCCGACTTCCTTTTTTTTTTTTTTTTTTTTTTTTTTTTTTCATACTTCATATTTTTCTAAATCATGTTTCTATTTAATATCTCCAATAACCTAATAGGGAATGAATTATGATTATAAAAATGTTGTAATATGATACAGTCGAGCTAACAGTATATGTGTTTGAAACGAGGTGTTTAGATAAATTGATTGTTAATTGAGTTTATGGAAAATATATGGATTGCACAAATACAAAATAATCCTTAAAGCTTATAAGACTAATAATGATCATAAGTAAACAGTAATTATTGGAAATATATAAATGCATCACCCTCTTTTGTTAAATAATGGACATCACAAATTTTCAATATTTAGCATCCTGAATGAGTGCATAATCCAATGTTACAATAAATTATTATAGGGTCTCTTGACGTTTAATCAAGTTTAAGTCGTCTTACGGTTATCGCCATTTGCTTATAAGGTACGGATTCTGTGGTATTTAAATTATAGCGTAAATATTGTTTTCATCTATCTCATAGTGTATGGGTTTCGTGGCCTTACACCGGTAGCGTCATATTAGGTCCTTGTTTTCGTAATATATCGGTTCTTGAGTTGTTAGTCGTATCATAGTTTTTGATTCGTTTCATAGTATCGTGTCACTGTCATCTTTATTAAGTCGTTTCTTTATATATTGCAAATTGTTAGATTGCTATTATTAAATTGATAACTGAAATGCATGTGATAGAATATATTTTATTGCAATCATAATCGCATGTTCCGAATAGATCATTGTACATTGACTTATTGTTATTGAGACATAATATATTGATATTGACCATTGTTATTATCTTTTATTTGACCTCAATACCCGAGCATTTATCCACCTATGGGGACATTGGGCGTCAATCGAGGCACCTTTGATGTGCTCTACCTGTGGCGGAGCAATTAGTCCACAACGTCTCTATATTATTGTGCGACGAGAGCACTTATTGATTTACTGATTATTGAGAGGCGTATGGATCGATCCTAGGCAAATTGTTACTGGAGTGAGATGGTTAGGTGTGTGTGCCCACATTCCTATCTCACTTAAATTATTGGTGCATTAGTCTGTAGCTAATGTGCATACTGTTACTGTTACTGTTACTGGGTCACATGGGTGTTTCCATTGATAGATTGTTATTATACTGGCTCATAACTAATCGTTCAGCGTATTGTTACTGTTACCGGCTCGCATACTTTGTTAATTTCTCTTTTAATCGTTCATCGTATCATATTTTTCTTCATTGTTATTGTTACTACTATTGTTTCCTTCGTTATTGGGCAATTTTTTGGCTCAGCCGTGTTTCTTTCTTTTGTGTGTTCTTTTATTTGTTTCAGGTAGTCAAGGGAACCGGGGAAATATGTGATAGAGAGTAAAAGAAAAGGGCTAGACGTTGAAAAATGAGGTAACTTAAAAGATCTTTTGAGTGAAACAACTTTATTTTATTGTCGTTTTGTCAAGCACTTTAATTTGAATGTTTTGGACCGTTGTGCGTTTTTTAAAATTAGGGTTAAGACTTTATGAAAACGTTTTTAATGTCTATAATTACCGTATCGAGTGACACGTCAGCCCTAACCGGGCTGGGGTGTTACAATATCAGTGTGTTAAATATTCCATTCTTGTCTCAAACCACGATTCCAATATTTATCCAACACATACCTACATACCCTTGTGTACCAATTTTCCAATCTTGTTTGGATTATTTACTTCTCAAAACTGCTAATAATATCTTAATTCTTGTTGGAAATTTAGTACAAAATAATAATTCTTGTAATATAATTATTGTATAATAATTATTGTAGTATATATTATTACTAAATGTAATTATATGAGTGAGAAATCAATAAATTGAAAGAATTAATTGAATTATTAAAGTCTCATAAGTATTGCATTCAAATTCAACTTAACTCTTAGAGTTAATGGTGTATTAACTTAAGACTTTTGGTTGGAACATGGATCATGTATATATACTATCATAGGTCTTGGGTCATTTTTTTTAGGTAGAGGAATATTTTTTTGGGAGAGAAAAAAATTATTCATGCAATCTCACACACAACCAAAAGTATTTCCCAACTTTTCGATCTTACGCGCTCTTGTTTCAGGTATAATACAGGTGCTAGACTAATCCCGGCAGCACAATCTGCTTAGGCTGTTGTACCCTGGTAAACAGACGGGTTCATCTGGATGTCCGAAAATCTGTTTTAAAGAAAACGTATTTTACACGTGACTCAGTCTCCTTGTTACTCGTATTGCTTTTTCTCAATCTTTTTATAATCTAGTTTCCGTATTGTAATTTTGTTTCGTGTACTTGTATTGTAATATGAATTATTGTTAATAAAGTTTCCACTTATGAACGGTTTCCTACAATTCTATTATTTGTTTATCTAGCTTATCTTGGTCCATTTGGATTAATCTTCTTCTCTTCACTTAAAATAATTGCATATCATCAAGGTTTTACAACTGTTAAAAACTCGAAATCTTTACCCCAACACTTCTTACACATCAATTAAAATCTATTTGTATTTGATCCACTAATTATTATTACATAACATCACATTTTCTTTAAAATTTTGAAATAAAATAGTTTAGTTTTCAGAAGATACTTTATTTTAAAACTAAAACCATTTTAAGTTCACTGAACTTGACATTTTCACTCCCTTCTAAAGCATTACTTACTGCCACTTGCTGCATTATCTATTTTTTGTTCTTACACTACCTTAGTTCACCAAGGCTCTGTAATCATGAATTCATAATCCTACCTTACAAAGCTTTATATTTATAATGTGGTAATACACATTATCCTGCCTTATGAATACTGTCTACCTTTGTGAGATATGTGACCTGTATAAAATAAGAAACCTTCGAAATTTTGTAGATAACGTTCAAGGACGACGACCACGCATACAGACACCAGATGCTCATGTTAAGGGATGAACATTGAACACTGAACCGCAACCTGCTTATTAAACCTTTGTAAACTAGCACTTATGGATCAAGACTCTATACCATTAGTCCACTTTCTCCTATACTAGATATATATATATATATATATATATGTACATAATAGCATGACAACCAACAAAACCACTAGTCACCCGCAACACCGCGTAAAAAAGTGGTTAAAAAAGACTGCATTCACTCGCCTTCGCTTTTTCTTTATTCAAGTTTCTTCAATGCGTCCTTAGTTGGCGGCAATGAGCATGGTTCTTTAGCCTCGTGACCTGTTTTCTTCGCCTCCGGGCCTCAGCTGCAGCCACCATGTTGCCTAATCTCTTACCTGAGCACACAACTGGAACTTTGTGAATTTCTCCTACAACCTGTTTGCTATCACCAACTTTATTAGTATCATCATGTTCAATAAGTAGTTCTTCACAACTCACAAGGTTTGTTGTTGGCCGAGCACCGCCATCTGGAGGGAAGCCATCGCTAACAGGGAAAAGTTGTTGGCATTCACATGACTCTTTTGGCTTATCGTTTAGATTAAAAGAATTAACGCGGTGGTGATGGTTCTCATTGTTATTTTGCGGTAGAGTAAAAAGCCAAGGGTACGGGAGTAAATATAGCGGAGTCCCCGAACCCAGTCCGTTGACTGACCCGTTGACTGCCATGGAACTCGCTTCACAAGATGATGAAACGGGCTTACTGGTGTGGGATGGTGAGATTGGGATATGAGATGGTAAAACTATTCGAGCTGGCGGGCCACACTGTAACTGGACCGAATTTGGCCATACGAGTGGCACAAAAGACGGTTGGACACAATTGTAAAAAGGGGAGTTCGTAGATGACGCGGATATGCTCGGTTCGTTTGTGGTGATGCACTCTTCTCGGGTTTCCTTGGCTTCGTTAGTCATTACCTTCATCTATAGAGATTATTAGATTGAATGAGTGGTTGTGAACAATTAAAGGGTTACGTAAAATAATTACATTCTCACCTGCGTTTTCAAACATTCGTTCTTTGCCTTCAAAGAATCAAAATGTTTTGAAACTGTTTCCTTTTCCTATTCAAAGAAACAAACCATATTCGGTTTAACTGGTATTTTGTATATAAATCATAAACATAAACGCAAGCAGAATATTATTTACAGAGAAAAGATAAATCAATCCAAACCTTTTTCAAATTCTCATTCTCCCAAGATAGATCGACCGCCTTTCTTGTTAGCTCCTCAAAAACCGCCTTCAAATTGATCACAAAACCTCAGTTAACCACTTTTGTCTTAATATCTCAACATTTGACCAACACAAGTCAAAATGCATCATACCTGTCTCCTACGGATTGTTTGTCTAGCCGACTCCCGGTTTGCTAGCACCCTGCGTATTTTACGGGCTTCAATTTCAGCCTGTTAAGTTTTAACATCAGCATAACCTTACGAATCAGATACAGAACGACAACTTTTAACAACATATGTGATATGTTTTCAATACCTCTGTTAAGTTTTGTCTAGATTTTCGCCCACTAGTCACAGAATTCGTGGGAAAAACAGGATTCAGTCTAAGGTCAGTGTTGTGTTCATCTTTGACCGACTTTGCAGTCGAGACGCCCGGGTTTTCTCTCTTCTTTGCCATCAAATTAGTCGCCACCTGCACGTTAACAAGAAAATTAACAAGTTGGTTAATGATTCACCCGTTTGTTATATTAGACTAGTATATAATTTGAAATATGTAACTTATCATGCTAATTACTTATATTTATTTTGCTTGATCTTGGCCTATTGTTATGCCTCGATCTTGGTCTTTCCTGTAGTATATATAACCACTCACCGTGAATAAAATATTTAAGTTGGTTTGATAAACTTATTATTAGGGCTAAGGAAACAAATTTGAAATCTAAATCCTAAGCACTTAAAATCATGTAACCACAACACTTTACATTTAAATTGCTCTTGTAACCAGAACACTGACATCCAAACTGAATCTATGCTGATAGTGACCTAATAAAGTATTAAGAGTACTAGCATTATATATATAATAAATTATTCTACCTTTATTTAACGAACCTCAAATATGTCTATAACCATTAAATCACGTACATATTAAATCTTCCTACTTTTCACTTATATATAACATCCAAATTGCAAATAGAAAAACATCAACCGTAAATTTCATAGATATTGTTAACATGGAATTAGCGAAGTACCTTGTAAGAATTGGCGGAAGACGAGTTCCGATCGTTGGACTCACTACCACGAGAAGCAGTTTTGGCTAATCCAGCCAAAGCCTCGGCAGCTTCCAACTCAATCTTCACCATGCGGTCATCCATAATAATAATAATAAGTTGAAAGAAGATGATGATAAAGTAGTAATTGATGAAGGAGGTGGAAGTAGTCGGTAGGCATAATAAGAAGGCACATGTCCTGCCATGACGACGGTGAAGGTATGAGGAGGTGACACGTATCGGTGAGATACAGGCCACGTTAGTGTAGGTGGTAGGCGATTGGGTAACGGACAGGGGCGGACCTACATAGTAGCCGTCGGGGTCCCGGGACACCAATGTTTTTTAAAATTTATTTAGAAGCGATATAGAAAATTTTTAAAGGACCCCATATAAATTATCACTTGGACCCCATAACAATGTTACAGATCTGCTCTGCTGGGAAAGATCCTTGTTTTGGGTGTGGAATGTCCCAGGTTTGAGTCTCATCCACAATCCGTTTTTTCTATGTTTTTGCTATTTTCTTTTTTAGTCAAATAGTCAATATAATAATTAGGGTTTTTTAAGTTTATAACATCAACCAGAACCAGAACAGATCTGAACGTTGTTGCTCAACCTCAACTCCTCAACACTGCTCAAGCCTCCGCAAGACCGCCACCAACCCACCACCTGCCGTCGCGGCCCTTCTCAGCCACCATCCATCCCTTTGGCGCTCCTCTGTCTTCATTGCTTTCTGATTTTGCCACAACTTTCAGGTAATTTTAAACACTTACTCCATAAAATAAAGATATCCAATTGATTGATTTTATGCAATTATTTACTTAGATTAGTAACTATATGTTGTATATTATTGTTAGATTACGACTTTGTTATGTCAAAAACTTAATTTTAAGGTTAGTTATTCAAGAATCATTGAAAAGAATGGGGAAAGGGTTTGAAGATGGGGTATTGTTATATATATATATATTATAGATTTAGAGAAGAGCCATGCTATGGAGTAAGGGTTTGAGGAGAGTAGCACGGTTTAGATCGTGCAAAAACGGTTCATTTAAGAGTGTTTCAATTTGGCTCGGGTCAAAACGATTCTTTTTTCAAAATTTTAATTTTGTTCAGGTCGAAACTGGCTTTGACCACTAGACTCTTGTTGAATAGAGTTGTAACATAATAAGTTAATTAAGCATAACTTAGATGGTCTAGCTATTTACGAGTATGAGGAATTTTGTGAGAAACGCGGGTAAATATCTAAAATGGGTTTAGTCATGTTAAATTAGTAGCAAAAGGAATATTTGGAGCCTGTATTTATTTACTTTCTATTTCGTAATGGCAAAGCTTTGATTTTGCAAGATGGAAGCATGTAACTTGTTCATATCATGATTGTAATGTTTTCTCTTATCGTTTTGAATGACATCCTATTGTGTGAGTTTTATTATAATGATATTGTTTTCTATTATGTTTCTCCACTCGACCCGACCTGACCTGACCCGACCCAAACAACGACCGACCCAAAAATTTGAACGCCGAAAATAACGGGACCCCGTTGTCAAAAAATCCTGGGTCCGCCACTGGTAACGGATGCAGCAGAGACGTGGGGCAGACAAGTGGCCTATCTATCTTATGTTATGTTATATTGTTATGTGTACAACCACCACCTTCCTTCATACCGAGGTTTGTGTTGTGTTGTCACACACCGATACTTAACTATCATATCCTCTTTGTCCTTGCCAATTAATGTCCACTTTTTTTATGTGTCAAAGTAAAAGTGTAAAGTTTACGTTTTGGAGATGGGATCGGTTAAAATAGAAATCGTTTCATTGGTTGTTTTGCCATTAGGAGTTCATAGAATTATTTCTAATACTAATTTATTCACTTTTTAGTTTATTATTTGTTCGAGCACGTTTAACTGTGAAATTCTTCTTTCATTCATAACTACCGTGTCTAGAACGAGTTGATGATATTTTGGTTGCAGGATTCGTTATGGCTTAATATCTCTTGTGTACAAAACAAGACAACATAGGATTTGCCTAACATGTCACAAATTAGCACCCTAACGTCTCATTATTAATTCATCCCTAACGAGGTTCCTCCCCCCCCACCAGTATACACAAAACAAAACATGAGTGGCTATAACGCCCTTTGTAACATCTGGACTCTTAAACCAATCAATATTGTTCTCTAATTTGCCACTCTATGGTCATAGTTTTTTTTATTATCGAGTGAAAACTTCACATGAGATCACTTATCCATGGATTTCTCTAACTCAGGCACGCGTAGCATAAAGCTCTCTTCACATCCCTGTTTATTCCGCTCAAAACGCATTGGTGAAATTTGAGGTGATACACTTCTTCTGGTACAATATCTCTCTTGTGTATATACGAAATGATGCATAGATAATATACAAGGCAAATCCTGCATCATGCAATGACATATTACGCAAATCAAGTTTGAGATTTAGACATGTGAGTAGATTGCATGTTAAGGTCATGTCAGTGTCTGATTAATGATAGACCAAAAGAAAGAGCGAGATGAGCTAGTGGTATTAAGTTTATATGATAATGATATAAGCAAGTGTAAGACCATAATGAGCTTTTGAGGTCAGGTGGAACCATCGAAGGAGTTATTCGATTATGTGGTGAGTGCACCGTCATTGAGTGATCACGTGTAGAGTACGTAAAGGTAGTGGCAATGGTGATGAGTAAATGGTTTCGACTCCATTTCGAGTCATAGAGGAGAATTAATGAGATGTGTTCCAAGTCAAAAACCATAACATGTTGAGGAGCGGCGGTAGCTTTGGTAGCATCTTGGTAGGGTGATCGTGACGGGTGAATCATGGCTCGTGGAAAAAATGAGGAAGGGTGGTGCTCGACAATGGTGTAAACCAAGAAAGAGAGAGAGACATAAGGTATACTAGACCATACATGCAAGAAACCATCTGTCACACCCTCAAATTTCAACTAGCGATATTTACCACGAGACGCGTAACATACCAGGATCTAGTCACGTGTCATACTGAACAAACACTTAATAATAACAAGTTATTAATTTAATATTTTACTCATTAATAATGTGAAAATACAGTTACAGTATTGTTTACGTTTGCGGGCGCGTAAAACAAGTATAAGTTTTAAAAAATCGAGTACCCATACATAACAATTCATGAAAACCTTAAGTCATGCTTAAATGCTTGATGAAATCCATGCAACCATGATTCATCCTAACTTCTAATGTTCATGGCCTGAGAAAGACATGCTAAAATGTGTCAGCGTGGTTGGTGAGGTCACAGTTTTCAACGCACAGATAATGTAATTGCTTAGTTAATTACTCTAGATATCATGATACGATAGTGTGGGGTTCCATCGCAACCAAAGCTGACATATGTTTGTTTGTGTGCCTCCTGCCAAGTCTTACCAGAACTTGGCAATGTGTGTATGTCAATGTTTCACCAACTCGACCTCGAGTCGAGTTAGCGCGACTAATGCAGGTGGGATTTGTCAAACCTAGTAGCGCTACGCAATATTACCTCGCCTGTTAACATTAGTTAACGATCTGATGTGTATTAGGACTTTCAATTGGTAGTTGTACTAAGTATACATTAGATAAAATAGTATTAGAATAGCCAATAGTTTGTGCATGCTTTCTCCCAAAAAGGAGTAAGTAAAAGACAGGGGCTGTGAAACTCACCTTGGATGCGTGCTAAGTAAAAGTCAATAGCTAAGCGTAGAGTGCCACGTACAAGTATCCTAAAGTATACAAGCACGTGAGCATATGTGTAATGGTTCCTAGAACCCCTATTATCCAAACAATCTTATTGTTTATTTTGTATGACAAAGTTTGACTTTTGGCCAAAGTTTGACTCTTGTTGACTTTTGACAAAAGTTGACATTTGTTGACCAATAGTTTGACTTTTGCTGACCTTTGACCAAAGTTTTGGCCGAGTTGACCCGATGACACGTTAATGGCTTTATTAGTAAAAAAAGTTTTCTTTTAATTGTTACGTATCATTTCCCATCAAATAGTACTCATAAGCCTACACGTAGAGTTCGTTTCACATTCGAATGCCAACAAAATTTCTGTTAAAGGAAAGTCTATCACGTTTACTCAACTAATAATGCATAACCCAAGTATTCAATTAATTTGCTTGTATAAATCAAATTATGAACCACTTCTCAAAAAGAACTCATGTTACGAACATTTTGCATCCAAAACTCGTGTTATGAATTACTAGTTCCTAAAATATAAGCAAGTTTTATTTTTTTTTACCACAATGATCATCAAATTCAATTATAGTTTAAATCATCATAAACTAGCACAATATGGTAATCCTAATCATCATCGAGTCGTCATCATCATCATATGCACATCATAACCAAATCATATTTCATGGTTCATACATTAAAGTTTCCTTTACTGGCAAGTTATGAACTATCATGTACCTATCAAATCCAATCATGTTTAAACCTTTATCTATCATCATATGACATTCTAAACATAATCATATCACTAACATATACATATCATGTAACATTTGGGGTTTTCCATTTCTTGTATTTGTAAAGTACCTGCTAGAGTTTGTTATTCGGATAATTCATATTAATAAATGTGCATATTTATTATCTATGGCATTTATCTTATTTTATGATGTTATATCATGTTTAATCAAGCTAATAAACCTTAAACTCGCCTATTTTGTCTTAATATCACATTTAATCAAAGCTCAAGGGTTAAAAGTTTCAAAAATCAAACTTTTTGTTTTTCTCTCCTCATCGCGCTACGTGGCGTAAGGAACCAAGTCCACAGTGACACGCAATGGGGCATGTCTGATTTCTTCGTGATACGCAATGGGCTATTGTGTCCGGGAAGGGGTAGCCCATCTAGTAGCGCGACCGACCGTGCTATCACATGCAACTATTAACCTAAGGGATTCATTTCATTTTCATCCCAAATCACCATTAATTCTCAAATAACTCGTTAAAAACGTATCTAGACGACTATTACAACTTGTAGCACTAACTTCTTCTCCAAGATCACCCTAATTTCGTCAATTTGTTGATTCTTCACATTTTGACATATTTGACCAAGTCTTCAATTATGGCGAATTCATAACCTCCAAGTGAATTCCTCCTGTATAAACCCTTCCTAGCCGCTGTTGATCATTTAACCTAACTCAATTTCCACTCTCAAACGATCTTTGGTGCTCAATTGCTTGATACTTCTCGTGTTGACTAAAAAGTCAACCGTTTTGGGTGCTTATCATCTTCCATTGATTTTCTGGGTAAGTGTTAAACTTGAAAGTTGTTTCTTTTCATCATCTAAATGAAAGCCCTCATTCAATTTAATTGAAAGAAGAGGTTTCATTGGTCAATTTTATCAAGACCGGGTTTATGTTAAAGAACTATTTGGAGCTTTTAAATTACACCATTAAGTGACTTGAATTAGCCTATTTTTGTTCATTTCATGATATGAGATGGAAGAGGTTAGGATTAGAAGATCTAAAAAGCTCAAGGTTCTAGTCTGTATTAAGAAGATGACGCACATACATTTTTTTAATGAATGGTCTTTCAAAAAACAAATACACTGCAGACTAAACTTCCGCACATAGTCTGTGCAACGCAGACAAAAGCTGTCAAAAATACATTTTCTAAAAAAACAAACACCCTCTTAGTTTAAGTATTTAACTTAGTTGTTAGTCTCTTACTCTCTTTACGATCACAACATTGACTAATATATTTCCATCTTTGAGAAGCACTTTTATCTATGAGCATTTGATGTATCATTTATCAATCTTTATCTTAAGATGAATGCATGGACTTGATCTTTAATCATTTGATGTATGTTTATGTAGTTTTTATGACTTAAAATGATCGTATTTGACATATAAGCATCAAATCATCAACAATAACATTATACATTTTAGTCTAGATCATTTTCAAAACAAAGGATTTATTATAGTTTTAGGTATACGGTTCGCTTTTGGTTATTAAGCTATTAATGTGTGTTATTGCATGATAAATAATCTATGCAATGATTATAATATGCATGTAATGCCATTATGTGTGCATGTAAAAGTTGGTGAGTGCATTAGAGTTATGAGTTTTTAAATATTTTTATTGTGAGTGGAAGAATGAAAAAATGTAATATTAATAGTATAAAACGGTATTATTTAATTAAAAAGGGAAAAAATAGTAATTTTTAGTATAATTATAGGACCGTCCGCATCAGTTCAGAGTAATTTTCTCCACAAACAGCCTAGTCAGCGTGCCACATCATCTTTCCATTTATTTTTTCCACAAACACTTTTACCTATAGCAATAACATATTCATTCTTCCAACAAACAACCTCATAATATCCATATCATCAATATGGAGGACCCACAAACCACCATCCTTCACCATCCATGGTAAAGGATCTTCAAAGATGGATGGCCTCCACCTCAACCTTCACAACACTTGTCTTTTCCATCCTTCTCACAAATCTCCTCCACATAAGCTATGAATAGCCCTGATGCGAAAGGTCTAAAGATAAAGATGAAGGATAGACCATGAATACTCTTACACACCTATAGTTGTTACACTCAAAAGGAAAGCTAGCACTTAGCTTTCTAAACCACTCCTATAAGTTTGCCTCTATTTTTGGACCATATCCTAAATTCCTCCTTTAGATGATTAATCACGGCGTGTTTATTGTCAAAGAGTGTCATATTTCTCTTATATCAACCAACATGGCGTGAGGAGCACCGATTGAATTGCTTGTCGTTTGGTTCCTTGTGCACCACTAATTAAGTGAATCTTAAGAAGCTGGTCCAGAAATTCAAAAGCGTGTATCGGGGGAATTTCACACCAACTACTAACAAATTGCCTAATTGCTACATAGCAAGATAGGAAAATGTGTTTGGTTGATATTCCACAAGTCTATTTTCGACTACACTAGTTTCATGCTGGTAATAATCATGTAGAATTCCTGTCAAATTAGTTACAACTTTTATTAGGATGAGAAGAAATCTTTTTGATAACTCATAGTAAACTTTTTGGTAACTTCTAACAACAATAAAAATATTGAGTTTTTGGGACATATCGTAAACGACAAAGGTATTCATGTTGATCCCGCTAAAATTGAGGCCGTTAAGGATTGGAAGACTCCATCAACTACCACGGAAATTCGATCCTTCCTCGGTTTGGCCGGATATTATCGGCGTTTCATTCGGAATTTTTCCAAGATCTCTTTACCCCTCACTTCCCTAACTCATAAAGGAAAACCATTCGATTGGGGATCCAAACAAGAAGAAGCCTTTCACACTCTTAAGGACATGCTTTGCAATGCTCCCGTTCTAACTCTTCCCGACGGAAACGACGATTTTGTTGTTTTTTGCGATGCATCTCATCAAGGTCGCGGTTGTATTCTCATGCAACGAGGTCAATTCATCGCTTACGCATCAAGTCAACTAAAGGTCAACGAGAAGAACTACACGACTCATGATCTCGAACTGGGTGCTGTTGTTTTCGCTCTCAAAATCTGGAGACACTACCTTTACGATACGAAATGTGTTGTGTTTACCGATCACAAAAGCCTTCAACATATTTTTGACCAAAAAGATCTCAACATGAGACAACGACGTGGGCCGAATTACTTAGTGACTACGATTGCGAAATTCGCTACCATCCCGGTAAAGCAAATGTTGTCGCCGATGCCCTTAGTCGAAAGGTTAATGTCAAATCCGTTTTGCTCCTTAGCGTCATTATTCAAACCGATCTTCAAATTCGTATCTTTCAAGCTCAGCGTACCTCCGTTGAAGAAGACAACATGTATGATGAAATGTCGTGTGGAGCCGAACTGCAACTTGAAACCAAACCCGATGGTCTTTTGTACTTTCTCAATCGTTTGTGGGTTCCCGATCGCGATAACCTTCATACTTGTATACTCGACGAAGCTCACAAGTCGAGGTATTCTGTTCATCCCGGTGCGGATAAAATGTACTTCGATCTTCGTGCTACCTTTTGGTGGCCGGGTATGAAAAAGGATGTAGCCTTGTATGTATCTAAATGTCTTACTTGCTCAAAAGTCAAAGCCGAACATCAAAGACCTTTTGGTCTACTCGAGCAACCACCGATTCCCGTTTGGAAATGGGAAGACATTGCTATGGACTTTATCACTAAACTACCCAACACCCAAAAAGGAAACGATAGCATTTGGGTGATTATCGATCGTTTAACCAAATCTGCTCATTTCATTCCGATCCGCTAGAAGCATTCTGTCGAGCAGCTCGCTCAAATCTATGTTCGGGAAATTGTGTGCCGACACGGTTTACCATTGACTATCATTTCCGATCGCGATGCTCGTTTCACCTCTCATTTTTGGCGATCTCTTCAAGAAACCTTGGGAACTCGTCTCGATCTTAGCACCGCTTATCATCCTCAAACGGACGGACAATCCGAACGTACGATTCAAACACTCGAGGATATGCTACGAGCGTGTGTTCTTGATTTCGGTGGGAATTGGGATTCCCACATCCCTTTTATTGAGTTTTCTTACAATAATAGTTTCCACTCTAGCATTGGTATGGCTCCCTTCGAAGCCCTCTACGGTCGTAAATGCCGTTCCCCAATTTGTTGGAACGAGATCGGTGAAGCTCAAATCACTGGTCCTGAACTGGTTCAAGAAACCACTGACCGTATTGATCAAATCCGTAAAAATCTTCTGGCCGCTAGAAGTCGTCAAAAGAGTTACGCCGACAAACGACAGAAACCTATCGAGTTTAATGTTGACGACCTTGTCCTTCTCAAAGTATCTCCTTGGAAGGGGGTAGTTCATTTTGGAAAGAAGGGAAAACTAGCTCCTCGATTCGTTGGTCCTTTTAAAATTCTTGAACGGGTTGGAAAGGTGGCTTATCGACTCGAATTACCGGAAGAGCTTACCGGTGTTCATCCAACTTTTCATCTTTCGAATCTCAAAACGTGCTTAGCCGAAGGTAATCTCCATATACCTCTCGACGAAGTACATGTCGATGAAACGATGATCATGGTTGAAAGATCTGTCGAAATCGTGGACCGAAACGAAAATAAAACCAAACGTAGTCGCATCCGGTTAGTTAACGTTCGATGGGAATCACGGCGTGGCGCAGAGTTTACATGGGAACGAGAAGACGCAATTAAAGAGAAGTATCCACATCTATTTGCCTCATCATCATCATCATCATCATCATAATTTCGGGACGAAATTTCCTAAAGTAGGGGATACTGTGACATCTCTCGATTTCGGGTCAAATTGTATTTATTTTGTATTTGTTTTTTTATGTTGTAAACCGACCCAATTTATATCCCGAACATTTCAAATATATAAAATATTGGATTTTATGTTACTAAAACATTCCCGCTTGTCTTATTTGAAAAACCCCTTTTACGGATTCGAAAACGGACTTAAAACTCTCAAGATATATCAAAAACGAACTTCCGGACGCGAACCGACGTGCAGACCAGTAGCAGATCAGCAGCAGACCAACAGCCCCATCTTTTTTTTTTGTTGTTTTGTGACTTGTCTTGACCCCTCTTGCATGCAAACCTTGATATCACACCCCATGCTTGACCCTTTCACCCCACCCTATATATACACCCCTATCCCCTTCATTAATCCCTGCTCATTCATCTCTTTCTCTTCCAATTCTCAAGCATTCAAAGGTGTTCTTCATATTTTTTGGCAGTTTGACTTTCCAAAGTCAAATTGACCATAGTCTTACATTATAATCAACCTGTTAACACTTATTTATACTTGAAGATTGTTATACAACATATATATAATAGCACCCTTCGTACCTTCGGTGGGCATTTCTCCGGTCTCGGTCGGTTAAGTGTCCGGCCCATAAGACAAAGCTACATGGAGGACTCGTAGTAGTCCTTGATTATATATATTTTTCGCATCTAACCATCAAACTTGTTATACTTGTTTAACTTCTGCTCATCTTAGTTCTATTTTACATTTTGAGTTCCATGGTTATGGGTTTGTAGAGACTAGCCTCGGTTATTCCGTAAATAGCTCCAAACCGGAAGCCGAACTCTTGTTTACTAGTTTGTTTAAATATATGTATAAACATGTTTTATGTAAGATTTGAGTTTCTAAAATCATTTTAATTAGTTCCATGGTTATGGGTTTGTAGAATCTAACCTCGGTCTTATCCCGAAACAAGATCCGAACCGGAAACCGAACTTTCGTTTAAAGACTTTGTTGTTGACTTTTTGTATGTAAATTTATAAATTATTTTACAAGTTCTATGATGTTTGGACATGTGGTAACCATTCTTGGCCTTATTCCAAGATAAAAACCGAACCAAACCGAACTAAACCAAGTCTACTCGCTTAAGACACACAAGTGTGTTTTTAACCATTAAATCTTATATATTTCTTTAAAAATACTTTATAAACTGATTTTAATTATTTTCACAAAGTACTCGGAATGTTGAATCCAACTTGATCCTATAACAAAGTTTGGACCGACTAAACCGAACACTCGCTTAACGGACGTTGTTAGTTCTAAAACAATAGAACTACATACTTGGCTAAGTCTCTTTAAGATTTATTGAGTTATCTCATACATTTATTATTTTGGGAAAGTTGACTTTGGGTTTGGTCAAGTCACCAAGACCCGAACCGACCACCCGAACACTCGTTAAAACCCGTTTTAGTATCTATATTATAAAGGGACTTGCTTTCTTGCATTTTTACCCACCTTATTACTTAACATAGGTTGAGTAAAATTAAGGGCTAGATACTTTAACCCGGTTTCGAGCAAACTTACATTTTTAAAGGACTATTATTATAATTTCTTAAATATTTACATTTTAAACCTTAAACTTTAAATTGTTTACATTTCTTATCATTTATTTTCATTTAAAGACTTCCAAGACAACTTTTCTAATACAAGACTTCTTCTCCTTTAGGCTTCGTTCGTTAAACTCATTATTCCGGTCAATCTCCAAATCATCAAATCTTTCAAGTTTATTACTTGAACGTGAGTACTTTCATCCCCCGTTTTCACTCTTTTATATTTTGGGGGTGACATTGCAAACTTATTCAAATCCAAATGATTTATACTTGAGTCTTAAACCACAAACTTTATTGTATACTTTACTTAAATAAATGCTCGATTTGGTGATTATATGCTTATATGCTTAAGTGCTAATGTGTTTACCGCTTTTGGATGGTTGATTCATAAATCCGAGTATATCTGGCATCCCCTTATAGAAAGGTGTCATTAATGTATTCTTATTAACGATTTCATTTATCTAAATTGTTGCAATTATTTATTGTTTTGTATACAAGTTGTGGAATTTCATATTATATATCTATTGTTCAAAAACTATAAAATTGCTCACCAACCTTTGTGTTGACAAAATCTATTTATGCAATGTTACAGGTTTGACTTTAGGTTGACTCGAGGACTTGAAGAAAAAACGTTATCGAGACTATTAGGATATTAGCAAAACGAAAAATATATTATTTACTATGATTTGAATTCGGTTATTGTATGAACAAGTTATGTGACTCTTTGTGTTTTTATGGATTTAAATGAGTTGATTAAATATTGTCACTTAATAGTGTCGTGTGCGATGAACAATCGGTTGTGCCCCGACGTTTCCGTCATAGTCGGGGTGTGACAATTACTGTTTACTCTTCAATGTTTTACAAAATAATTGTTTTATAAACATAATCAATCTTGCATTAAAAGTTGTAGGGCTATGGCCATGCCCACTTGCTATAGAAAAGACTCAAAAGAGCATCCGAAGAAATGAATATAAATGATAACATAAGTTACAGCTAGTACAGCAATGAAGATGACGTTTGAGGCTAAACGAGTTGCTCTATTGCTTGCCATTCTAATCATCCATACTGTTTTTCGAGGACATTCTGCTTCATTCCAACCATATCAAGGTAGTAAATTCATGCTTAATTTTGTTGTTTCTATGGATACATATTTAGGTCAAATTGCAATGTTAGTTGAGAAAATTGATTCAGAACTCAATTTGCAATGGTAGGAACTGTTTTTTCCGGTAGAAATAGAATGCTTAGAAAGCTGCAGTTAGCGCCACCACCACCGAGGCTAAAGGAAGCTCCACATTATAAACCAAAACCAATTCCACCTCGACCTGGACCTCCACCGCCACCGCCACCATTAACGCCACAGATCGGCCACATAGCTTCAAGTTTCCATACACGACCTTGAATTCAAGTCGCTCCACCACCAAAGGGACGTGCTTAAAGCTCATCAAACTCATAGTATTTGAATTCAACTGTGTTTACTTTTTAGATGCAATAATAATAATTAATTTACCACAAGCTTTAACATCTCATCTGATCAATCTTTCCTTGTTTTAAATTACTATAGCTTACATATATTATATTGGTTTTTATTAATCCTAATTATTATATTTTGGTGGTTGTCGGTCCCAACTAACGAATTGGCAGAAAACGATCCCATCTTTTAGCGTATTGGTTTCCAACGGTCTGCGACTAACAAAATCCTAACGTCATTACTTGTAGGTCGCCGGAATACTCTTTTGGCCGGAAAAGTCATATTTTTCACCGAAAAACTCAACCTGAACACAGCTACCACCACCAACTAACTCGCCACCATCACCAACTAATTCCGATGATGGCTCTAGGGTTCCAGAGACCTCAATAACTGGAGCTTTAACTAAAAAAAAGTTCGTAAAGGTCCGATTCAAGGTCATGAAGATGTTCGGTATGGAATGTTGGGTTCGCCAAAAAAAATTTTGAGTTTTCCGGCCAAAAAAGTTATTTCCAGCGACCTGCAACTAACAGCGTTAGCATTCTGTTAGTCGCTGACCGTTGGAAACAAATATAATAAAAGGTGAGATTGTTATCAGCCAATTTGCTAGTTAGGACTGGCATCAACCAAAAAATAATAGGAGCTTTAACTAGAAAAAAGTTTCTAAAGGTCCGATTCAAGGTCATGAAGATTTTCAGTATGGAATGTTGGGTTCGCCAAAAAAAATTGAGTTTTCCGGCCAAAAAAGATTTTTCCGACGACCTGCAACTAACAGCGTTAGCATTCTGTTAGTCGCTGACCGTTGGAAACAAATATGATAAAAGGTGAGATTGTTATTAGCCAATTTGCTAGTTGGGACTGGCATCAACCAAAAAATAATAGGAGCTTTAACTAGAAAAAAGTTCCTAAAGGTCCGATTCAAGGTCATGAAGGTGTTCGGTACGGAATGTTGGGTTCGCCAAAAAAAATTTTGAGTTTTCCGGCCAAAAAGTTTTTTTTCCGGCGACCTGCAACTAACAGCGTTAGCATTCTGTTAGTCACTGACCGCTGGAAACAAATATGATAAAAGGTGAGATTGTCAACCAAAAAATAATAGGAGCTTTAACTAGAAAAAAGTTCCTAAAGGTCCGATTTAAGGTCATGAAGATGTTGGGTTTGTCAAAAAAAATTTTGAGTTTTCCGGCCAAAAAAGTTTTTTCCGGCGACCTGCAACTAACAGCGTTAGCATTCTGTTAGTCGCTGACCGTTGGAAACAAATATGATAAAAGGTGAGACTGTTATCAGCCAATTTGCTAGTTGGGACTGGCATCAACCAAAAAACAATAGGAGCTTTAACTAGAAAAAAGGTTCCTAAAGGTCCGATTCAAGGTCATGAAGATGTTCGGTATGGAATGTTGGGTTCGCCAAAATTTTTTTTGAGTTTTCCTGCAAAAAAATGTTTTTTACGGTGACCTGCAACTAACAGCGTTAGCATTCTGTTAGTTGCTGACCGTTGGAAACAAATATGATAAAAGGTGAGATTGTTATCAGCCAATTTGCTAGTTGGTACTAGCGTCAACCAAAAAATAATAGTTACAATTAATGAAAACCATACACCTTAATATATCTATTTTATAAAAGTTAACTAATATCATCTTTAAAAAAAATCAAAATATCAAGTATGTATATCAAAGTATCTGTCACTAAACTAGGTTTTGTTTTTTAGTATGTTACTTTGTTGTATGCTTATTATGTAAGACACGAATTAATATATTGGTTTAGTTTCGGTGCTTCAATCGGTATCAGCTAAATTCACATTCACTTGTAGCCGCATAGGGTAACAACCGATATTCACACATCGCTTTAAATATAGTTTTTTCTATCATTAGCTACCAATTATTTTGTGTGTTGACTTTTTCAGGTTCGTTGTTACTACTTTTAGAAACATAATCAGTACTGATCGTGTTGATGCCTATTAAACCAATGCGGTGGGTTTTGCTACCTAGTTATTTTTACCAACGTATACCCGCTATACCCCCTTTGCCTACTAGAAGATTATCGACTTTCATGCAATTTCGATAAAATGAAAACACATATTCATGATGTTTCTTGATCGTTCCAAGGATAAAAGACATGAGATGAAAACAAAGCAGGATACAACATACAAGACAACATCAAATATATAGTAAATACATATAACCACTACCATCTCAACTAATCAGCAAAAGGATCAACCGGAGGTATCTCGCCTGTAAACGACTCGGGCGGAGGCGGTTCCAAATCCTCTAGCGGTCGAAAAAACGCCTTCTCATCCAACACCGTGTCCTCGGTGGCACATGTCACCGCGGGCTCCTCCGAGTTCTGTTCACTCGCGGGCAGAAATACTCCGGTGTCCGGATCAGGCTCCCAATACTCTTCGGGTTCATGCAAGATGTCTTCAACCGGAGGACTAGCCTCAACCTCCTCCTCTACTTCCATCTCGTAAAGGGAATCGTGTAGTTTCCGCCTGCAAATGGAGGCGGTACGAGATGTGGTTAGGGTGCGGAGATGGTGGTTTACGACGAGCTTTGAGGCCATGGTGAGTATGGTTGTTTGTGGTGTACGGACATGAAGAGATAGATACGTGTTGGTTATATAGTGGAGGTAGCATAGGGCTATGACCGACTTTGGTTTTTATATATTAGAATTGTGACACCTCCACCTTAACGAACCTTTTTTTTTTTAATTTTATTTCATCAATTTCGAAACGTACTTTTTCTTATCCACGTGATTATGATTTGATTCAAAGTTCAGGTAACATCCAATGTATTTGGTGTTGATTTATACGCCAAAGCTATTTGGTTTGGGGGGTCATAGTGAAATATTCATCATTTTGGAATGCTTTTGGGCTACATAGTTCGGTCTTTAGTAGGAGATGTTGATTTCACTTTTTTTAGAAGGTGGGTGGCCCAATAGTTTTGGTATGATGGACGATCATGATAGGCCCAGCCGCCTAGGTGGATACCGTGGATTGTTGATTGAGAATGTGATAAAAAGTTTAAAAACATAGGGTCTAATGTAATCGTTTAGGAGAACCACCAAACGTATTTTGGTTTTATTGTGATTTGTCATTTGAAATGGTGAAACCACAAAACCTGATGTGCTTGCAGTTTAGTATCGAGCATGGCCCGATTGCAAACGGTGATGACAGTTGAAATGTAATTTTATTGTGAGAGGGGGTTATATATGTTAACCTATTTATACAAGGGACATGCTATTTTATAAAAGAAGGGGGACAAAAATGAGACTGATGAGAAGGATTAGTAGGCAATATAACAACAACAACAACAACAACAATAATAATAATAATAATAGAAAAAATCGTAACTCAAAATTTAATAAAAAAAATGAAAAATAAAAAAAATAAAAACACAAAAATGTTTCCACAATTTTCCTCAAAATTAATGTTGAGGAAGAAAGATCATTGTGTCTTTTTATTTATCATTGTGTTTCTTGTTTATTTTCGTCATTGATTGTGTTTTTTTTCCTTTGCATTGTGTCTTTTTTTTCTTGATATTGTGTTATATTACTCAATATCTGTTATATTTTGTTTGGCACTGTGTTATATTTTGTGATTTATTGTGTCTTTTTTTATTTATAATTGTGTCTTTTATTAATGTTCGTTATTGTATCCTTTTTCTCGGTATTATGTCTTTTCTTCGGGTTTTTTTTAACGGGAATGACATGAGAAATATTTTAGTTTTTAAAATTTTTTATTTTTTATTTATATTTTAAGTTTTTTTTATTATTTTTTTGAAAATTTTTTTTGAGAGGTTTTCTTCTTTTTGAAACAAATCATTCTCACACTTCTTATTTTTCCCTCTTTATATTTTAACTTTTCCTTTTACATAATACTACCTTCTACGATCATTAACTGAAACATGATCTTATAAATGATGGAAATAACTTTAAAAAGAGGTAACAGTGTAGAAACAAAAATATTTTTGTGAAAGGATTTAACGTTAGTGAAAAAGTGTATTAGGGATGCTCTTATGGTTTGTTTTAGTTTAAAGTTGTCAATTTAATCTAGCTTTGGTCACCTAATCTCATCCTTTTGACAAGGGCCATCACATTAGTCCGCTCCTTAGAGCCTTTTATGTCTTTAAAAAGAAGAAGACACCACTCGGGATATTGGGGATTCATTGTAATAAATATGAAGAGTTATATACGGTCTGTGTCCCTTTCATTGATCAAAATATGGTTTCATTCTTCTTTTCCCGTGATACTTGGGGATACTCTACGTTTCAAATTTGTATACTATTTAAATCTAGCTTGCTGTTAAAATTTTGGTGTAAACCAAAATAATCAAATCGGAATAAGCAACGTAGTTGAAGAATAGGGTCTGGCTCGAATTGTTGAAGCTGTCACCATTGCCGATTGGATTTGCACTGGAAATTTATTATGGGTTTAATCCGATCCGAGCGGTCCAATCAGTAAGCTAGTAAGGCAACCAGCTCACTTTTAAGTCCGGTTATGAAAACATTGTAGTCTAAACCCTATAATCTTTGTGTCGAGTATCGGCCTTAAATTTTGAACTTGGAACGTTTACCCAATAACACCGATGTATTAGTTATTTCAACATGCACCTTCACGTGCCATGCGAGTCATGAAGTTCCATGGAATATTGTGTTTCCCCTGGTGAAACATTTCTACATCATATTTATGTCATTATTGGTTGAAGACAGGTTGGAAAGTGATTTTAAATTTTAATCCTCATTTATATATTCCACCCGTGATGGCATGATTTATGACCGGCCATTATTATTTTATAATAGTCATTATTGCTTGAAGACTGGTTGAGTCTGTTATAATTCTTTTCAAAATCAACCCTTGTTGGCATGATACATATCAATTTAAAAACACTTGGTTATTGGCTCGTGTACGACACGAGTGAAATATATAAATACTCAAATAAGCATATATATAATTTCAAACGACAAGCTATTTTTAATATATTTTTTGAGAGAACAACATGATTTTTAAATGCAATTCATACGCAAACAAAGTACTGAAATCATAAACTTACAAAAAAAAACTTTACATAGTAGAATGTTTACAAAGAAAATTTAAAACTTTAAAACATAAACTTCAAATAAACTTTAAAAGATAATATCGATATAAAGCAAAGAAACTTCACTTAGGTGGTGTTTGTTTTTTAACAAAAGATCTTCCTGGCCTCTTTTGTCTGCAGCGCACAGACCACGCGCAGACATTGCCTTCTGCAGACTGTTAGTTTTTTCGAAGACGTTTCATTAAAAAACGTGCGCGCCCTCTTCTTGGTGCAGACTTGGACCATAGTCTTCCAACCTCTTCTAAACTCATTATTTCCATCAGATATCAATTAAGTTATTAAGTTTTTGTTAATTGAATTTTTGTTAATTGATTTGTTCATTTGAGTTGTTAATTGATTAGTTTTTTTCTTTTTTGTTCAATTATAATTTTGCATAATTGTTCAAGTATTATTAGTTTTTAGTTGAAAAAAATTTGTAGAAAGTTAAGGATTATAAAAAGTCTATAGAAATTTTTTGTTGAAAAAGGTTTGTAGAAAGTTTAGGTTTATGTCATTGGCTTGTGAGTTGTTTTAAGCTTGAGTTTTGGCTCGTTTCATTCGTTTGTATGAACTATCTACTTTCGAAAACAATTGAAGAAACTTTTTGAGGAAAAAACATTCATGTGGAAAATTGTTTATGTAAGTTTTATAATTTGCTAGTTCAGAGGTATAAATTTTGGATTTATATTTTTAATTGTTTCTGGATAATTTGTGTTTTTGGTATAGAAGCTTATATTGAAAGTTTTAGTAGTCTGCAGACGTTAAAAAACAAACAGTCTTCTTCTTGCAGAGTGCAGAGGTTTGGTCCACCTCTTATACTATAGATGTCTGCAGATGTGGTCCGCAGACTGCAGACATTTTACCTCTGAAAAAACAAACAGCACCTAACATTAGGCTGGAAAGCAAGCAAATTAGAAAATAAGCATCAAGGAAAGATTCCCGATAAGCATCCAAGAATGATTCGAGCTACTTTTCTTCCTGGATCGGGAACACATTTGATGACATAAGCATTCATCACATTTGATGACATAAGCATTCATACAACAATTTAACAAACATAGTAACTACCAGACTAAAGAAACTGTTTTTACATTTCATGTGAAAAGTTTTGCATCCTAATCATCTGAAGCACGTCCAAAACGCATTTAAGAGCCATAACCAAATCGAAACCTTTTTAAAATGACACGTTTTGAACATAATCAAATCGATACATTTTGAGAATAACTCATTTTAACCCGAACCAAATTGATATATTCTAATATTGACCCGGTATGACCGGAACCAAATCGATACGATTTTAAAAAGACCCGTTGAAACCAGAACGAAATTGATACCTTTTTATATTGACTCGTTGGCGAGAACTAAACTGATGCCCCTTTTAAAATGAACTGTTTTGGTCATAGACAAAGCAAATAGAAACATTTCTAAAATGACCCATCTTCATAAATGAAAATTGAAATAACACACTTGAAGATTAAGAAGAAAAATGAAGGGTAACACATACAACGTTATTAGTTTTTGAAATCCTCTCTACCAAATGCGAATTCATTATTACTGGTTGTGAAGATCCAAAAAATATAAAGCTTTAATGACCTCAACGCACTTAAAAGTTGAAACTCGTGTGAACCTTTAACTTAATTTGTCAACCCTCCATATTCTTTCATTTCTCAATAGACACTAACACCAGACAAATTAAATATAAATTGAAACGACACTAAATTGAAAAAAAAACTAAAACAAAACCAAAACAAAAACCGAAAACCTAAATAAAACCAAATACCAATAAAACTAAAGCAAAAACCGAATAAAAATGAAAAACTAAAACTGATAAAACTGAAACCAAACCAAAAACAAAAACTGTAAAAACCGGAAAAAAAATCCGAATAAGGTTAAACTCATCTAAAACGAAACCAAAAAAACAGACCGAAACGAAACAAATTTATGAGTTAAGTGTTATTTTAGTACTTGTGGTTTGTCCAATTACGCAACTTTAGTACCGTCTTTGAATTTATTGCAAATGGCTATCTCACTTTTCTAAAACTTGCAATTTTAGTACTTTTTTTCTAACCCCGTCTATTTTGTTCGTTAAGTTAGGGGCAAATTTGTAATTTTGATTATTTTATTTATTTTCTCTTTTAGCTAAGTGGCATTTTCATACCCGTGGTTTGTTCAATTACGCAACTTTAGTACCTTTTTTTGAATTTGCCGCAACTAGATACTTTGATTAGTTTTGGATAGACAGACAAATCAAGAGAGACATTACATATTACAATTAAAATATCATCTCTAACCTTAAATGAACAGATCAACCCCCCTCCCTGCGCTCATTGATCCTTCAAACTCTAACTATTATTCATCTTCAAGTTCAATGAATTACGATATATTGTTTTGTCCATGTGATTCGTCAGCCATCATTCATCTACAAGTTCAACTGATATTATACTAAGTGGTGTGAAGTTGTGTGATTGCTATATGGCTTGATCCTCCGATGTGTTAAAGAACTACTGTTATTATACCCGAACTTTTGAAAAAAAAATCAATTCACATAAAGAAAATGCAATAAAAATGGATAAGATGAATTCAGATATTGAGCTACTAGAAGTAAATTGGCAATCAAGAACAAAAGGCTAAAAAATATGTCATGCATTTCATGGTTGTTTTTCATCTTCTATCATGTATTTAGTTATCTTTTAATGTAATATAAAAATGTAATATCTCTTTTGGTTTATCTATCTAAAACTAATCAAAGAATCAAGTTGCAATAAATTTTAAGAAAATGTACTAAAGTTGCATAATTGAACAAACCACAAGTATGAAAATGACAATTAGCTCAAAAGAGAAAATAAATAAAATAATCGAAATTACTAACTTACCCTTGACTTAACGGAAAAAATAGACGGGGTTAGAAAAAGTACTAAAATTGTAAATTTTAGAAAAGCGAGGTAGTCATTTGCAATAAATTCAAAGACGGTACTAAAGTTACGTAATTGGACAAACCACGGGTGCTAAAATGGCACTAAAACTAAAATCGAACAAAAACCAAAAACCGAAATAAAACCAAAATAAAAAATAACTACCATGAAACTTTGAAAAAAAAAACCTGAACTCATTAAGTAGCACATGCATTAATAGTATAATATATTAGAACATATTGAATGTAATTAAGTTGAATGTAATTTAATTTGATTTTAAATTATTTTATTAGAAAAAATTTTTAAAAATAAATATTATTTATGAAAAAAAGTTATTGTTGTGACAGTGCTGGAGACATGTCATACATATGATCAATCATTTAATAATCCTTCTTTAATTTAATAATCCTTCTTTTCTAAATGATATGTATTATTATTGTATAAATCAAGAATGCAAATGACACAATATTTTGTCTTAAAGTGTTATCATTTAGTTGAAATATTATTCTTTTACTAACTTAAATAATTATATTTATTTTTTAAGATATGTAATCAATAATTCACAGGAGTGTGTTCTACTTGATAAGAGATTAGCAAGCATGAATGTTTAAATTGGATATAAGTTGACTGTGAAATCGATACTCAAACTTGTATGCTTAATATAGAACTTGAAATGAAGAATTTGGTTGATTAAACTTGTCTCACGGATACGATCCAAATACAACAAAAGGTCCGACCTAAAAGAGAGACTCATAAGCCTATCCGTTATTGAAGAAACACTAAGTGAACCCTGGACAGATTATAGATAATCTGGGGGTTAAGTAATGTTTCCCACGAGGATGAGGTCTAGCAGAGAGTTGTTCTTCAATAGACCTGCAAAACAGACACCGTAAGCTCGTCACTGAGAAGGGGGGGGGGGGTTCCTCCTTGTGACCACCCTCCGGCGTGAGAATCAGACTAGATTGCTCTGAATATAAGTGTATATTGAGAGATTGCTAGATAAGATTGAGATATCAGATGATCCTTACCATTCCAAGGTGTTGGAGTATTTATAGCCGAAGGTAGGTTTCCAAGCAGGTACAGCCGGCTGAATAGTATTCCTGTTCTACCAACAGTGGACTACGCACAGGCCATGCTGGTTGGTGGATAGGTTACGGCCAACAGTAATAAGGTCGGCTGTATACTGTTCCTTTACTGCCGGCTACGCACTGTTCCACCAACTGTAGGCTGCGCACGTCCCATCGTAAGGGTTGGTGAGTAGGCAGCGGCTAATAGTGACAAACAGTACTAGAGGGTGCTCCTCCTCGTATTGTTGTCGGTGAGCTGTCACCCTGTGATTAGTTCATGGGCTGCTCTGGTCAAACTGTCTGTTCCGTCCATACCTTAGTAGGTATAGTACGAAAGACCTTCCAGAAGCATACGGACTGGCTCATTTAGGCGGGAGTGTTCCCGCCTTGCTCATTCCTTCATGTGACAACTGAAGTAACGAATGCCTTGTGCGTGTAGCCTTGCTGTTAGTGCGGGTAGCCTTCCCTGATGGCTTGTATCCGCAGCTGCGGGAACAGGCGGGGTACTTCACCATTGGGAGGCTTTCCCTGCGGGTACAGCTGGCGTACTGCGCGTAAGGTTCTTTGAGCATGGTGGGTCCTGCTGGAGCAGTTGGTCATTGCGCAGACGTCCCTGTTCAAGGTGAGTCTTGCGGGTCCAACTGGGCTCTGCTGGGACCTACCTCTTCAAGTCCCCCCAGTCCAATGTTCTTCTCATGAATTATTAATAAGTGAGGTGAACTTTTGGACTTAGCAAGGGGTTTTGAAAAGGGTTTAGTTTTTCGGTTTTCCGTGGTGATTCATCCCGCGGTTTTCCTGATGTCACGCAGAAATTCCCGACTTTTCTGCTTGATCTTTGGGTGTGAAGCGGGTAGGTTTGTAACCTCCTCGCACGTCAGGAGCGTTGAGTCCCACTTGTGTGGATTCTCCATGGGGTCTTGGTGGTTTTCGACATAGTGATCAATTATGCTAAAACCACCAATTCCATCTTGGAGTTTCAAACAATATAGTTCTCGACGTTCCCGTCGTGCGGGAATGTTATTCACGTTTCCGCAAGCATGGCCCAGAAGATCCTTCTTGGTTTGAATTCCCTGCAGAGTGCTAAGTACGTGAAGGGTTTTGCCTTGACACTGTACCCGCACTCGTCTTACGGTTACTTTACTTCCAAGGTATTCCTGGCGTCAATTCCCTGCGGGTGCTAAGTATGTGAAGGGTTTTGCCTTGACACTGTACCCGCATCCGTCTGATGGTTACTTGGTTGCCAGGTTATTCTTGGCTTCAATTCCCTGCGGGTGCTAGGTATGTGAAGGGTTTTGCCTTAACACTGTACCTGCATCCGTCTTACGGTTACTTGATTGCCAAGGTAAGGGGTATTTTCCCGCTCACTTTTGAATCTTTTTGAATTTTGAATTTTGAAATTCGAAGAGTTGGTGGAAAGATAGGAACAGTCCAAACATCTGAAACGTCGTGCGACGGTTTCTTCTGACTGTGTCAGGACGTGCAGGAAGTTATGGTGACGTGACAGTACATGGTCATTCCAGACGCTTTTTCAGGCGCGTGGGCGCGATTTTTCGGGCGCGTGGCCGCTAAATTAATGGTATGCGTCCTGTCAACAGCTGTTGCTAGCTTGCTTTTTGCCACGTGTCATAGTTTCATTGCACCTCAGTTTTCTCTCTCTTCCGCATTAATTTCATCGCATTAATTGCGATTAGTATATAAAGGGGTAGAGGGTTCTTTGTAATCCACACTTTCACTCTTCCCTTCATCTTTTAAGCGATTTCCGGCGAATACTCATCCTTTTCAGGCAAGCATTCTCCCGAAATCGTTTTCTTCTTTCCTTCACAAGATGTCGTCTCGTGATGTTGAATCCACAGCCGATGATAAGAGTACTGCTGGCGAGTGCCAGTGTGCTTTGCCTGGCGATCTGTACCGGTATGTTGTCAGGAAGTTCATGCTTGAGTCTCTCGAGCCTGAGTTTCCTGAACCCCATCATACTGTGTACGATGCCCCGAGAGGCAAGATCGGGGTTTATGCAGCATTGTTTGTTTATGGGAATCTTAGGTTCCCATTGACAAAGTTTGTTTACCGTGTCCTTGAGAGGCACGGTGTTCATTTGACCGAGTTGCACCCCATGGCGATCGCCAAGATTCGCCACTTCGAGTGGGTGTGCCGGATTTTGGGCGTTGAGCCCTATGTTGACCGCCTGATGACCTTCTACACTTGGATGTGCATCCAGGGGTGGTATACCCTGACAACCCGAATCAAGGGTTTAAAGATCTGCGCGACCGAGCGCAGTCTTCGCTCGTGGAAGCGGGAGTTCTTCTTCATATCCGCCCGCGCCATCCCCATTGCCATGAAATTCAAGAACGGGCAGGCACTTCCCAGCCTTCACGCCTCCAGCTACCAGGAGGCGGAATGGTTTGCGAAGATATCTCGGGTCCAATCTCCGGTTTACCGGTTTGCGGAGTCCGGGATGGTGATGCTGGGGATGAGCCGGGTGTGGAAGGAGGCTGATGCGCGCAAGATTCCGATCGTCCTCGAATACGGTTCGAACTCTGTTCCTTACGGTATGCCTTTTTCCCTTTTGTTGATTTTGAATTTCTTCTAACTTTTTTCCTGTTTTATTTCAGAGGGGAACGACCTGCAGTCGCTCCTGAACCCGCGGGAGGCTGACGGTCCCGCACGGATGGGTACTCGCGCTCTAGATGAGAACGAGTTGCCCATCCTAGAACAAACGGCGGATCGGTTCGTGGAGGTCTATCCGCTAGGCCATGAGATCCTTAGCGCCCGCCGGCCAGGTAAGGCGCTCTTCGACCCTCGACCCCTCAATGTTGAAACCTCTGCTGGAATTCCTCTAATCGTATGTTCTGATGAGGAATCCGCAGATGGTCCTCCGTTGGTGCGGAAGAAGAAGGCTGCCGGCGGGAAGGGGAA
This sequence comes from Bidens hawaiensis, assembly GCF_021521415.1. Taxonomy (NCBI): domain Eukaryota; kingdom Viridiplantae; phylum Streptophyta; class Magnoliopsida; order Asterales; family Asteraceae; genus Bidens; species Bidens hawaiensis. Next base: position 22,106 of record NW_027495327.1, on the reverse strand, counting down.
GGAGAAGGCCTCCACTGCCGATCCAGCGCCTCGGTCTGATTCGGAGACCGAGAGCGAAGAGGTGGCGGGGAATCCCGGTGGTGATAAGACCACTGCTCCGGAGGCTGGGACTGTCACCTCCGGAGAGCCAAAGAAGACGACGGTGACCGGCGCAAAGAGGCCGGCTCCATCGGGTCCGTCCCCGCCTCTCCGTACCTTTAGGCTCAAGAAAACCCGTAAGTACAACTTTCCTTTAGCTTTTATCTTCATAGCTTAATCTTTTAACACTTTTCTTCTTTACGCAGGCGTGGATGTTGGCGCATTCCAGGGTGAAGCGCCGAGTAGTACCTCTCCGCCAATGACGGTAGGCTTGGTCAGCCTACCTGAGGCGTCGACCTAGGCGCCTGCGCCTGCTTCCGCTGGTTCAGTTGCTCACTCCTTTGAGCCGACTGTTCCAGCCGAGATGACGTCACCGCCGGCTGTGAGTGCGATTTTTACAGCATCCTTCACCGAGCCGGCGGTTACTATTGCTGCGGATTCCGCGGCGGCGACCACGGCGGCTGCTACCATGCCCCCGCCATCGGCAACGACGGCCGGTCCATCAGGTACGCATGGGGCTTCCCGCCAATCTTTGCCACCTTCCCATCTGCCTGACCTCTTGGATGGATTTCCTTTGGGTTCAGGTGATGGGTTCGGCGGCTATCGGCCTGTTATTGACCCTACAGGTGCGTAGGGTTCTTCAGGCCCATTTTATACATATATATTTTATCATCTTTTCCTAACTGCTTTGTGTTTTTTGCAGTGTCGGATTCCAATGAAGTGTATGTTCCACGATGGAACATTCGCCGAGGAACAACCCTTCGCACCCCTGTGGAGTGCGTGGAATGGGCTCGTCACGCTGCTCCCAGTGGTGCGTTGGGGGAAGCCATGGCTAGCTACCAGGAGGGTAGGCTAACCAATGAGCTTCGGGTTCTCCTGGCCCGGATGCAGCCGCGCGTCGAGCTGCTTTGTCGTGAAAACGACAAGTTAAAAGCAGCTCGCCTTAAGGAAGTAGCTCAGGCGCGGGCTGTCCGGGAGGAGAACCAAAAACTTGCCGCAGTGGCTGCGGAGAAGGAGAAGGCCTTCAAGGTCCTCGAGGTTGAAGTTCAGGCTCGACTCGAGGCCCGTTCCAAGGCTGCCCAAGTTGTTAATGAACAGCTTCGGCTGGCTAAGGAAACTGCGAGGAACGCAACCGAGAGGGCCACCAAGGCTGAAGCTGTTGCTGAGCCTCTACGCGTGGAGAATGAAGAACTTAAAGCCAAATTAGAGGCTCTCCAGCAGGCTCATGATGCCTTGGCGATGGAAGACGCCAAAAAGCTCCAGGAGATCTTGGACCAGAGGGGGGTGCTTGACCATACTGAGCGGAAGCTAAAGGGCGTTGAAGAGGCTGCGGCTAAAGAAGTGTTGCTTGCCAACCTAAACAAGAGTGAAGCCGAACGCGCCCGTAACGAAGCTCAAGCTGCCCTCCAAGAAGCTCTGGTAGCCAAGGAATGGCTTCTTCGAGAAGCGTTGTCTCAGGTAAGCTTTCATGTCTTTACGCTTTTCTTTGTAAATAAAGAGGGTGTTGACACTTGTATATTTTCTTTTGTAGGTTGTGCATCGGGTCTTCTCAGAGACATCTTACGACGATGCTATGAGCGCAGCCCTCAACGCTTCTCACGAGGATGGGGAACGGGCCGGCTTCCTGCTTGGTCTAGGGTTCGTTGAGAAAGGCGTCCCGCCTTCCAACTTCCCTTTGTATAATGTGGATACTGAAGCTGCTTATGACCAAGCAGGAGTGTGTTCTACTTGATAAGAGATTAGCAAGCATGAATGTTTAAATTGGATATAAGTTGACTGTGAAATCGATACTCAAACTTGTATGCTTAATATAGAACTTGAAATGAAGAATTTGGTTGATTAAACTTGTCTCACGGATACGATCCAAATACAACAAAAGGTCCGACCTAAAAGAGAGACTCATAAGCCTATCCGTTATGAAGATTAAACAGATTTGGATAAATCTTCTTCAAATATTATCAAGAATTTTATTTCTTGATCTTCAAGTTATGTTAATTTATGTGACATCCGTGGCAAAACCGAGTACACCTTAGTACTTACAAACTCGAATAAGCGTTTAACCGCTTATTGCGTAACGAACAAACGAATAACCAAACGAGTCTGGTTATGGTCCGGATATCCCGGGGTGCCATCTATAAGTGATATACGATCTATGCAAGCTAAAATATTAGTAATATGGCCTTAGTTCGATAGCAAACAAGTTAAACGAAAACATGCTCGTTTAATTACCCGCTATAGACTTAAACGCGAAAGATAGTTACAAACCAAGCATTGTATCATCCGTTAAGCCGAAAAAGACTTACCAAACACTTATTTGAAATGTTTTAAGCGATCCGTGAAAATATTTTTATTTTTACAAACATATAGTATGTTTTTATAATTTTACACAAAAATAGCCGAAAAACACTCGTTTTCGCTCCGTTTGACGCACCCGATAAGTTTTTCGAGCCAAAAACCGAACCCGAAATAAATTTGGACTCGGCATTTCACGTTCGGGCATGTAAATCGAGAAAAGTAGACCAAATGGGCCCAAAAGGGGACCCAACGAGCCCAGCCCGCCAAAGAAGACTTTTACCCCCCCCCCTTTTTATTCTTTCACATTTAAACTAGATCCTTGATATTTTCAGCCTCATTTTCTTGAAATCTCCGGACATAATTGTTGCTCCAGCCAAAAACCTACAAACCCTAAGGTAAGGGGCTTAAATAAGTAGCTTTTTTACTTGTTTAAACTTGTTTAATACCATAAAAACATGTCTTGGTTACTAAAAATCATTCCTAACCGTGTAAAAATCCTAAAAATGGTCCATAAACATGTTTTGATCATACACATGGTAAGGAACCTGTTTTGATAGTTTTTTTTGCCATAAACACGGATTAAAGGGTTGAAACGACGTTTTTACGGTTCAAAAGTTCGTTTTTGGGCACTAGCCGAAACCCTAAGTTAAAGGGCTGTTCTATTGATGAAACTTGCTTGGTTTGTGATATAGGACTTGTACCTAGCTTTCTTAGAAGCACAAGAACCTGAAAACTTGATTAAAAGGTCGGAAACGAGCCAAACCCGCTAAGGTAATGCCGAAACACTCGCTTACGGGCTATTTAGGTTAAGGTTGTGATGTGCATATTGTTAGGACTTGCAGTTTTGCAGGGACATCAAGGACCATGTCAATAAGTCCCTGTTAAATTTGGTAATTTCTCGACCATCCGAGAATATTTGGCGAATTTATTACCGAATTGGAACGTTTATTTGGGAAAAATAGCTAAAATACTTCAAAAATTATGAAATTTTTCTGGGAACTCATATTTGATGTATTTTGATCACATATGAATTTTGAGAACATTTGGAGAAGTCTAAAGGTGTTTTGTACATATGCGTTCGTGCGAATTTTTATAGCCGAATTTGTGCCGAAAAGAATATTGAACAAGCTTTTTACATTCTGGAATTGATACAGATTGTTTTGGGATATGATTTGAGTATTAAGGAATTTTTGTGGAATTTTTGGAAATTTTTTGGGGTAAACGGACGATTTTCAGGCGAAATATAGCTGATAAAACGAATTTTTATAAATTAATAAATCAGTAAATAAATTCCAGAAATATTTTTATAAAAATCTACATATTTTAATTGATAAGTGGTTAAATTTTCATAATTTAATGATTAACGGTTAATTAATTATGCTAATCTGAATATTAAACAAATTCAGTTTTTATAACAACCGGCAAGTTCGCGGCTAGTGAACCTGCGGGAAAATCAAAACACCAAGAGTGATCAAAAATCATATGTTTGGACTAATTAAGTGAAAACGAACTTTTCTATGAGAAACCTGGACAATCCGGATAGATTGTGCGCGTTTCTTCTTAAATCAAACTGAATAAACGGAAACGGGCCCCGAGGCTAATCCGGTACCCCAGTATGTGATCCTTCTTTATAACTTAATTATTTTATTAACCAATACATTTACCCAAGCTTATTTTCCTATAACTGTTTTCTGAACGCGTAAACGAACAACTTGGCCCAGCTGGGAAAACGGGAATATAAGCCAAGTTCAGTTTTAAGTATTAGACATTGAACAACATCACAACCTAAGCCTATTACCACTTTCTAGGCGTTCCAGCTATACCCAGATTAGTTATACAGCCCAGTTTAGTACTGAGATTATAATAATATTAAAATATTAATATTGTTATAATATGGACTATAGGGACTAAGTGATAACAAGGAAAACGAACCCCGAGCTGACCTCGCACTGAGTGCCTACAAAACTGTGAGTTTCATGACCCCACTCTTTAAACTATTTTACGAACTTTTGGGGTGGAAAGCATGTTTATACACGTTATCTATCTGAAAACGGATCAGGATATAAAATATCTGAACATTTATATATGAAAAGTCCATACAAATATAATGATTGACTACGTGCTGATGAAAGATGATTATTATCGTTGATTGATATATTGAGTGGAGATAATACGAATTGCAAAACATAATGAAATTACACGTGACAGCATGTTTATACAAACACGTTATGTAATGTTAAACATAACTAATTTGGGAGACAACGTGGTCTGTAATGGCCATGGGGATAACGTGGTCTGTGATGATTATGGGGCTATTGTGGGCGGAAGGGGGGGCCACAATAGTAACAAACTAAAGTTGAGTATGACCTATGAGCCAAGTTCTGCTGCAACTTACTAAACTAAAGTTGAGTATGGCCTATGAGCCAAACTAAACTAAAGTTGAGTATGGCCTATGAGCCAAGTTCTGCTGCAACTTATAAACTAAAGTTGAGTATGGCCTATGAGCCAAGTTCTGCTGCAACTTATTAAACGAACTAACTTGATTATGACATGAATGTTAAGAAAATAATGTGATTATGCGTATTGTGGGCGGATGGGGAGCCACAGTATTTGGGTCGGGTATGTTACTCGTCCCATTTATGTCGGGTTTCGGGTTTTCCTATTGGGTTCGGGTTTCATTGCCATCCCTGTATTTTATACATAAGAACATCCTTGACACGGGCAGGGCCGTCTTAGAGCATGTGCGGGCTATGCAATCGTGCAAGGCCTATTGAGGTTTAAGGCCCATAACTAAGTTTTTAATTTCTTTGAATATATTTCATATATTGTATGAGTTTTTAATTTCAGCCCATTTTTATAGCTTGTGTAAGGCCTACGACGACCATCGTGCTCTTAGAGACGACCCTGAACACTAGTGAAGTCGATATAAAGGTTGGTCGGTTGGATGCATCATATGTACATAGGTATATACTAGATCTAGTACTTATAGCAGGGTTGGGCTAGGTGGTCATAGTCTAATGGGCCCCATAAACTCATTTGGGTCTCAATATTATAGTTGAGCACTTCAGCAAGCATCTTACCAATGCCCATTAAGTATATGGTTTTTGTCATATTTCACAGAGAAACATGTTGACGCATATAAACACATTGGTACACATATACATGTAAGCAGGTAATTACATGTGTCATTATTTAATTAGTTAAAAACAAAAAAAATGGGTTGGATTTTAAGGGTGTTACAATACCCAATCCATGTAGCCTTTGATAGTTGTTGAGACTTGTCTTGATTTGGTGTTAAATTTGAACTTTGAAAAAACCATCTATAAAGCAGTACAATCACCAAATGGTTCGAATGTACTAGCGACTATGGAGCGTACTCTTGTATGTGCCTTGGATGTCTTGAACAAAGTCTTTACGGTCGATCTATGGGTTCGACCACAGATTGACAGGCGCATATTTTGGTTGCACTTTGCATAATCTTATATTCGATTACGTCTCAACTTGTTCTTGACAAATAAGAGAAATATTTTATAAACATGTATGCATCTTATAATTATCATTTAACCTATATATTAAGATTTTTAAAACCATCAAACTAATCCATTTATGATGACATGCATGCACCAACTAAGCATCTGTTGGTTGAAACATCCTTAAATGTTGGTTGAAACCTCAATATCCCAATCATACACAAATTTAATCAGACACGGTTCTGACTGGCGCTTGCCATACATTCCTTTAAAATAATACTTGAGCCTCCTATGTATTTTTAAGAAACATTGCTATAAAGAAATAATTAGAAAACCAAGGAAAAGAGAATTTTTTTAGCAGCAGCAACCACAATATGATAGCTTAAATTAAAAAATAACAAGAAAAATTCAAGCAAACCATTATCGTTGTTTTCATTAGCAATGGATCATGGATGCTATCTAAAATAAAAATAAAACGTCAAATAACAAAAATGAAAATGCATGCCTTTACCTAAAAAAATGAAAAAACAAAAAACAAAAAACAAATGTTTGAATAAACTCATAAGTTTATCCGTTCCAAATTGGTAACCAACGATTTAGACCATAGAAACCTTGGGCATTGACGACGCCAAACAAGAATTTTCCTATCCATATTTTGTCTTAATCTTAATAAAGCAATGTAGACTAGTAAACTCCTCTGTTGATGCACGTATCAAAACACCAAGCGGAGTTTAGTTGGAATTCTATGTAATAGATTTTTCGTTAGAATTGGAATCGATATTGTATTGTATTCACAAAACATGTTTGGTTATAGAACAATTAATATTAAAATTGTAATAATTTGCCACAATCATGGGATTCAACATTTAGGGGGTATGTAGACTACATACATCTTAAATTGTGTAAAAGTTGGACAAATAAACTAAAACCTAAAACCTGTAACTCACACCCCACCCTCACCACTCTTAATGTAGACGCCCATGCCACCATCATTGCGCTCTCACCCATTGTGATATCTCATATTGGTTAAGGAAAAGAACGAAACCTTCTTTATAAGGAGATGGATTTCAAGACCTATTTTTCCTGGTTGAGCAACTCGTCGAGTGAAAATAAAACCGTGAGTTTTTGGATGGGAAATCCATCAGGGGCAAAGCGAACAATATCTTTGTGCGGCCATCCCGGACTGCTATGAATGGCATTAGAGCTAGGGTTGTGACTTGTGTGCCAGCCAACGAGGACGCTTCATGCTATGCTACTTAAAGGGGCGGATTGTAACAGCCCAAATCGGTTGAAAAGGAGAACAAAAGCTTATTTATAATAAGGTGGGGAGACCTTCTCTACTAAGACTTTGTGAGGGCGAGCAACTTGATGAGTGAAAACAAAACCGTGAGTTCCTGGAAGGCAAAGCGGACTCATTACCACAACTGATATTGTCACCAACACCAACACCATTGTTGTCGCTACCATCATCATATTTCAACTTAGGGTGGGAGGGACACCACGTGAGTATAGGACCCTAATCGAGTTCACCACTGCCAACTATTTATGATACTAGTCACCGATAAAGAAGAGAGAGACTTGTAGAGGTCGTCGGTGTCATTGAGCACCCTTCCCACCCATGCATAACAAAGTAGCAAGCAAATCATCATTAGTTGTTAACCATATATATCAAAATAATAACAATAATAATTAATTCAACATTTAATTATTTTAATTTTCAATCACTTTAGTTAATTCTATAAACAAATGTCCGACTATACAACCAACATTATCACCACGTTCCAACTTATTTTAATAAATTAACCAACCTAACATCATAATTTGTTTAAGCTAATAAGATTTAAAATTTTAGTTCGGTAGTTCCATATCAAATCCAAATTCCAAACCTTGATTTCAATCTTTGATGAACCAAAACGCCACAAAACTCCATGTATGTTTTACACATATCATGTTGTCATATCATATGATCCAAAAACAAAAATAGACAATATACAAACATTAAAAGTGGCGGTGGTATATTTTAAAAACAAGCATGTTATCAATAATTACACACGTTGCCTTTCTGGCATTATCATCCACACATATGCAAATAATTATAAATAATTGATCACTTTTCTCGTTAAAAATGTTGAATATCCATTGGCATAAAATTCATGATTTTCCGCCCAACAAAGCAACTAAAAACCCACCAATCCCCTTCTTCACAACACAAACTCAACCCTTTTATCACTTTCTCATGGATTCTGTACCACCCATGTCGAATGGCAGTTGTGGGGTCACTCAGAAGATCATCATCGATACTGGTACGTACTCTTTGTTCGTTTTTCATTTCGATTCCGTGTCCATTTCATTCATTAAAGTTATGTAATTAGGATTTTGTTTTAATGTGAGGTTTCAGTTCTCAAATTGTTTTCTGAATTTGGATGTTAACTATGAGATTTTGCCAAAATGAGATTATTTTCAAGACTCAATTTTGAGTTTCATCAAATAATAATAATAATAATAAACTTCATTTTTTAAAAAAGAAAATTTTTAAAAGGGGAGATAAACTTGGTAAATGATTGTATATTGATTGTATATACAATTGAGATACAATATGGTCCTATATATAGATCTATACAAGACATCATTAGGGCCGGCTATTAGTGTCTAGGGATTGGCCCATGTTATACAAGTGATATCGATCAATACTCCCCCTCAAGCTAAGGCCGGGGACCAATTCTTAGCTTGGACTTCAAAAAGAGAAAACGTTATGATGGTAGTGGCTTTGTGAAAATGTCAGCAATCTGATCATGTGTGGAAATAAACTGAACAAATAACTTCCTTTGAGCAACCTTCTCTCGAACAAAATGAAAGTCTACTTCCACATGCTTTGTTCTGGCATGGAAGACTGGATTGGCAGATAGGTATGTGGCTCCTAGATTATCACACCATAGGATTGGAGCAATCTGCATTGGGACACGTAGTTCTCTCAACAATGTTTCAAGCCAAGTTAATTCAGCAACCGTGTCAGCCAAGGCCTTGTATTCAGATTCCGTGAATGACCGAGATACAGTTTTTTGTTTTCTAGCTGACCATGAGATTAGATTCGACCCAAGATATATTGCATATCCCCCCGTGGATCGACGGTCATCCGGACACCCAGCCCAGTCGGCATCAGAAAATGCAGTTAAATTTTGAGCGTCTGTATAGGCATGTAGAACAGGAGAAGATCTGCTAGAGAGTAAAAGACCATGATCTGCTGTCCCGTGTAGATAGCGTAAGATACGTTTAACAGCGGACCAATGATTTTCAGTGGGGGAATGCATGAACTGACAAACTTTGTTAACCGCAAAGGTGATGTCAGGTCGTGATAGGGTGACATACTGTAATGCCCCAACCATTTGTCTATACTTAACAGGATCATCATACGGAGAACTGTCACCAAGATGAAGAGAAGCATTGGTGGTGCAAGGTGACGGCACCGGTTTGGATTGTGATAATTTTGCACGTTCCAACAATTCAGTAATGTATTTCCTTTGAGAAAGGATGATATCAGACCCTGATCGGACCACTTCAATGCCCAAAAAATAAGATAGAGGACCCATATCTTGTATAGCAAATGATTGACTAAGACGGTGCACAATGTGATCAATGGCCTGGGTGTTATTGCCTGTCAAAATAATGTCATCAACATATACCAGCATATATAGTATCGTCCCATTTTGTGAATATATAAATAAAGACGGATCGGTTTTAGATCCCTTGAAACCGAGAGCAATCAAGGCAGAAGAGAGACGTTCGAACCATCCTCTAGGTGCCTGTTTGAGACCATACAAGGATTTATGTAATAGACACACGTGATTCGGTTTACCGGGGTCGATGAATCCTTGTGGTTGTTTCAGATAGACTTTTTCTTTTAGATCCCCATGTAAAAATGCATTTTGAACATCAAGTTGTCGGAGAGTCCACCGGTTTGTAACGGCTAAGGAAAGAACAACTCTGATGGTGGTGGGTTTCACCACTGGGCTAAAGGTTTCAGTGTAGTCAATGCCAGCTTGCTGATGGAAACCTTTTGCAACTAGACGCGCCTTGTATCGCTTAACTGCCCCATGTTGATCGCGTTTTACTTTATAAACCCATTTGCAATCAACCACATTAGTGTTTGGAACACGGGGAACCAAAGACCATGTACCATTACGGAGAAGTGCGGAGTATTCATCCGCCATAGCCTTACGCCAGTGAGCCTCTTTATTGGCAACGGCAAAGGAGGTGGGTTCGATGTTAGGTGGACTAGTGGAGGTATGGTATGAGGTGGGATTAAAGTATTGGTTTTGTTTGGGGTTAGGTCTTAGGTTAGCTGGTCGTTGGCGAGGTGGAGTAGGTACGGTGGGAGTGGCAGAAGGATATGTGGTGCTGGTCTGTTGTGATGATTGTGGTTGTTGAGATGGGGTAGAGTAACGGTCGAAGGCAGAGATTGGAGTGGTTTGTGGGGATGTACGACGAGAATAGGTATTAGTGGGCTGAGTAGTGGTGGTTTGGTCTGGTTGTGAGGATGTATCATTGGTTGTGTGAGAGGTTGGAATTTGGGCTGAAGGTGATGGTATGGTATGGGCCGGTTCTGGTGAGATAGTGGTGGCAGATTCGGGTGGGTCGGTGTGGACTGGTTCTGGTGGAATGGTGTGTGCCGGTTGTGAAGTGGTATGGTCTGCTGGTGTATCAGTTGGCATAGGAAAGGGACCGGTTGGATAAGAGGAAACATAGGGATTGATAGGTGTAGGGGGTGACTGGTCGGTAGAATTAAGTAGAAAAGGGAAGGTGTTTTCATGGAACCGAACATGACGGGCAATGTAAATGCGTTCGGAGACGGGTTCAAAACAACGATAACCATGATGAGAAGTGTTATATCCAAGGAAAACACACGGTGAAGAGCGGAAATCCATTTTATGTGGATTATAAGGACGAAGATATGGAAAGCATTGGCAGCCAAAGACACGAAGGAAGGAGAAATCAGGTGGGTGTTTGAACAAGTGCTCGAAAGGAGATATTGTGGAGTTTGTGCGAGAAGGCATGCGATTTATCAAGTAGACGGCTGTTTCAAAGGCAAAATGCCAAAAACGTTGAGGGACGGAGGCCTGTGACATTAATGTTAGACCGGTTTCAACAACGTGCCGGTGACGTCGCTCAACAATACCGTTCTGTTCGCTAGTATGGGGACAAGAGAGACGATGAGTAATGCCTATTGTGGCAAAGAAAGAGGAGAGATTTCGGAATTCTCCTCCCCAATCAGACTGTACAGTTTTAAGTTTAGTAGAAAATTGTCGTTCAGCCATAGTCACAAATTGTTTAAAAACTGCAAAGACATCAGATTTGCGTTTCAAGGGAAACAACCACATGAATTTGGAGAAATGATCAACACATAATAGAAAATAATTGTGGCCATCCAAGGAAGGTACAGGGGCTGGCCCCCAAACATCACAAAATACTAAATCCAAAACACACGTACTTTTATAATCAGAAGATAATAAGTGTAGTTTGGAAGATTTTCCAACTGAACATGGATTACAATGAAAATCAAAAGTCTTAGCAGAAACAGGTAAATGATATTTAGAAAGCATTGTCTTGAATAATTGAGAATGTGGATGTCCCAATCGTTGATGCCAGGTGGTTGTTGAAGCACGAGTTGTGGAAAAAGCAACTTTTGGAATTGGCTGGTTTATTGGAAGTTTAAGAGAGTAGAGTCCACCGTCACTTGGACCCGTGAGGAGGGTAATGTGTGTAGACTTGTCCTTCACAGAAAAAAAAGTAGCATGAAATTCAAAATAGACATGATTATCTTCACAGAATTTTTGTACAGAAAGAAGGTTTTTCTTGAGGGCGGGAACATGAAGGATGTTGTTCAGGTAAAAGGTTTTGTTAGGAGAGGAAAATTTTTTGAACCAATATGTAGAATAGGGAGGGCCGTACCGTTACCAACTTGTAGGTTATCATCACCAAAGTAAGGCTCAGCGGAGTCAAACCCTGACATATCTAATGCTCCATGGCCATTGGAACCTGTGTCTGGAAGCCAGTTGGTGTAAGCTTGTGAGCGATGGTCTGCATAGTTAGCAGACGGTTGTCGTGACCGGATGGTAGATGGGTCTCTGTTTGGGCATTGAGATGGGACATGTCCTATCCCGCACCTGTTACAAGTTCCATACACAGTATTTTGATTAGATGCCCAACTAAACTGACCTGAGTTTCGAGTTCCCTGGCTGCGATTGTAGTTGTTGATGTTTCGACCACCACGGCCACCACGGGTACCACGGCCGCGTGAGTAATGTGACTGTCCAGCCCTGTTTGTATAAAAGGCTTGAGGTGTGGAGGTTTGTGAGGAACCCGGGGCTGGTTGAAGTTGAAAACCGAGACGGGCAACCATCTGCTGAATGGCCTGAACAGTGTCAGGAGGAGCCGAGGCAGAACTTGCTGCAGTGGCAGCCGTGAAGGCTTGTACAGGGGCAACTTCAGAGGTTGGTTTCCTGATTAGAAACTCATGGTCAGCAATGAGACTGGGAAGCTCAGAGAACACAGCCCGAAAGTCTCTGGCCAGGAGGCCTTGTTTGACTCCATTATACTCTTCACGAAGACCTGCAACAACTAACATAACAACATCTTTGTCAGGCATTGGATGTCCAATATTCGCAAGGGCATTTGCGTATTCTTGTGCCCGAGCGAGATATGCAGCAGAGGTTTCATCCCCTTTCATTTGAATTTTCAGTAGCTGCGTTTTCAGTGTGAATTCTCTTGAAGAAGTATGGGGGGCATAAGCACGTTCAAGAGTAAGCCACACATCACGGGAAGTATCACCTTGAACATGCTGAAAAGAAGCTTCTGAGATGGTTGAGGTGAGTATCATGAGGACGTGGGCATCATTAGATAACCAAGCTGTGTGGTTGGGATTAGGGATGGGAACAACAGCAGCAACATCCTTGTCTGATGTTCCCTGTGATGATGAAATTGTGGATGGAGGGCAGGGAATACTCCCATCAATATAACCGAAGAGTCCATTGGTAACAAGAAACGGCTTGATCATAGCCTTCCAATGTCCATAGTTTGTAGGAGACAAAGTGAAGGCAAACTTGTGAGAGTTGTGTGAGGTTTTCTCGGTAGTAGAGAAGGCTGCGAGGAGGGCCATTGTGTAGCCGAAAAGAAGGGATCAAGGCTTGGAAAAAGAAGAAATTGGCGGCTGATGAACAGTGACGATGAACAGTGTCACGGCTAGGGTTAGGTTGCAGGCAATTGTAATTGCTGGAAGGTGGCGGCTGATTAGGGTTAGGCTCTGATACCAAGATAAACTTGGTAAATGATTGTATATTGATTGTATATACAATTGAGATACAATATGGTCCTATATATAGATCTATACAAGACATCATTAGGGCCGGCTATTAGTGTCTAGGGATTGGCCCATGTTATACAAGTGATATCGATCAATAAGGGGACCCTCCAAATTCTGAAAATATTATATTTAGGTAATTCGGACTTTGGAATTGTTGATGATGGAGTTTATGCTATGTAATTATGCATGCACACACGATCGAAAGTATTGTTTATTTAATTTGGGACGAAAAGGGATCCAATTTTATTATCTGGTAAAACATGTCGAATATGGGTGATGAGGTGCAATGAGCTTACCATTCTGCAGATGATAGCATGGCAATCATGATGGCTTTCCAAACACCTCACTTGGAGATCATCGGTTTAACAACCGTTTTTGGTAATGTTAACACAAAAGATGCCACGCGCAATGCCTTGATTCTGGTACTCACTTTTCTTGACTTACTTCCGTGTTTCGTGATGTTTCAATTACCCATTTTGTTTTGTCAAAGGATAGTGTGAGATGGCAGGACGTCATGGTGTCCCTGTTGCCGAAGGTTGCTCTAGACCTCTAAAGGTATGTTCATGATCCTCTTTGTGTCAACTTGATTGCCACTGTTGATGTTTTATTTGTAGTTGCAAATCATTATAGGTGCATGTTCTCCATGTGTTGTACTTGTTTTCCTTTACGAGTCGACTTGACTCAGAAGAACTTGTTAGTAAGTCATGAGTCAGGCTAGTTTGGACCCCTCATTCACATACAAACAAACGTGCCCAGTAAAATCTCACTCATAAACTATAGTAGTAGCAGATAAAATAGCATAGACACATGAGTAAAGTAACACAAATCCCCTTATCATCACCAGGATGTTCTCTATTATCATTGCTATTATATAAATTTTATTGTTATTATTATTATTATTATTATTATGTGACTATATGTGTGTTTTGTCTCCTTGTTGATTAAATTTTATGAATTGATCAAGCAATCTTATACTATTATAGGGTGGTGAGCCGACGATTGGTGATTTTGCTCATGGTTCAAATGGATTAGGTGACATAAATTTACCCGAACCGAAATCAAAGAAAGTAGAAATATCAGCATCTGAATTTTTAGTAGAAAAAGTATCTCAATATCCCGGTGAAATATCTATACTTGCACTTGGCCCGCTCACGAATTTGGCTATGGTAAGCTACAAATGTGATTATTAACTTATAAACAGTTTATCACATCATAATCAACGTGTTGGTTATTTTAATGTAGGCCATTAAACGGGACTCCTCATTTGCAGCCAAAGTGAAAAGAGTGGTTATACTTGGTGGAGCCTTCTTTGCACTTGGTAACATTAATCCAGCTGCAGAAGCAAATGTACACCATTTCTTGTTTTTTTCAATTCTCATGTTAAAAACGGGCAAAATAATCGGGTAATGGGTTAAAACGGATAAATAAAACTAATGGACTTAAAAGTTAAAAAGTCCCCCAAAAAAACTATTGGACTAAAAGGTTATTTGGATCACACCGCAAGGACTTAAACCGTATTTACCTCTTTATATTTTTTAATAAGCAGGCAACATATTAACCTGTTTGACCACCTATTTTGATCATACCCATTTTACCCCTTATGAATATCTATTTGCAGATTTATGGGGACCCTGAAGCAGCAGACATTGTTTTCACATCCGGGGCGAATATGACCGTTGTTGGCATAAACATCACAACACAAGTCAAACTAACAGGTCAACTCACTTACATGGTCAACATGTCTAGATTCGCGTGTCTTTATGAAAACATGATTAAAGTTATAAACTATTTGTGGATTTCAGATGATGATCTTGATGAACTGAGGCGGTCTGCAGGGAAACATGCTCAGTTTTTGGGTGAAATTAATAAATTTTATAGAGTGGCATGTGAAATCTGATGGTCTATATGGTATGCATAATTGCATTCAGATTTGTCTGATGATTAGAATGATGAATTAAACATTTTATATGTTTTGTGATATTTGTTTAATTTGTTTAGGGATATATCTTCATGACCCGGTCAGTTTTGTAGCGCTTGTTCGGCCTGATCTTTTCACATACAAGAAAGGCGTTGTTCCAGTGGAAACACAGGGAATCTGTGTTGGTCATACTCTAATGGATCAAGGATTGAAAAGGTAAACTCTTTGTTATAGTTACTTTGACTTTTTCGGTCAAACTTTTTTCAAAATCGTTAAGGTTTCTTACCGAATTTTCAAGCTGAACTTGCAAAATCTATATTTATCTAGCATGTATAAATGTAAGTATTGATTGGTTGTCAAGTGTTTTGGAAATTATATAACCAATCCTTATGAATTAGTGGTTTTAAAGTAGTCAGTTTGACCTCAAAAGTCAAATGACCTTTTCCCCTTGAAAGGCTGGTTTTCATGCATGTTTTGTTTTTGCTGATTTATGTTTTTGTCGAATGATGCAGATGGAATACGGAGAATCCATGGATAGGCTATTCACCGGTTTCAGTTGTGTGGACGGTCAACGTTGATGAGGTTGTTAAGTACATAAAACGTGTCTTGATGAAACCATAATTAGTAATTAATGTGATGATCATGGACAGTATAAAACAACATTTGAAAATTTGTCTTTTAATGTGAAGTTTCCTTTCATTGTTGAAATGTAATTTGAATAGTGTTCCTCGTAAAGAGTCCCCAACTCTAGCTTTATGTTTCAAAATAACTTGTTCATCACTTTTCAAATACAAAAAGAAATTTATTTGTTTAGGAGTGTTTTTTTAGTTGATTAGTGTCAAATTGTGTGTCGTGTAAGGTATGATGAGTTGTCTATTCGGTCCTAGTGATTCGTTAGATTCAGATTCTCCCTCCTATAAAACAGGTTGCCTTGGGCATAGTGAAACAACGTTAGCGGCCACCGTGTTATGTTTTCTGAAACTACTAAAAGGAATTCATATTTCCATAGATTGTTGGGAAAGTTCCAACAAAATATAAATTCCCATTTTATGGAGGGCCAAGGCTAATGTTACTAGATTCACATGTTGTAAGATACTCATAGGAGATCTTGTAGAAGGTCAATAATTCCCCAACTTCATAACATTATCAACCACCACTCTTTTCTAGAATCATACTAGGTACTTCTTTCAAAACATTATGTGTATGTATTGATGCCATCAAGGCATTAACTGAAGTCATCCCAATTTATTTTAACATTATTTAGGACCACCACTTGACAGGGATGTATTGATTTCTAAGAACTGTAACATTCTAGAAAAATCCATATTTATTTTGGACTAAAATTGTCAACTTTGAAAGTTGGAGGATTAAAATAACCTCAAAATCAAGTAATGGAAAAAATGAGATAAAGAAAGATTAAGCATCTTATGTTTAAGGAAGTAGGAAAATCCATCCCACATGGATAGATGGAAGAAAAAGGGAAGCATTTCATGGGTATAAATAATGAATGAAATTTTCATTCCACATGGAAACAAACAAAAAAATAGAAGCTCTTTATAAAGAAGCAAGTTTTCATAAAAATGTTTTAATATGGCTAACCACTCTCCATAGTCATAGCGGAGGGTGCGAAGCACCCGACGCGCACGGGTGTAATGTGGCGTTTTGGTGGTGCACTTTGCACTTGTGTCTGGATCCAAACATATATGTTAACCTATCAATCAAGGCTACGTGGCCGCAGGCTAACAGACATAACGAAAGTTCTCCAATGAGCATCAGTTATTGGAGAACCATAATTGTGGGTGTATGGCAGTGGCACAAGTTCCCAGAAGTAAGAGACGTTTCTGCTGAGAAGGGATAGGAGTCACTCTTGGAGATTGATGCTTGCAGATAGAGATGGTTCAGTTTTTAATAAATAAAATATTGTAAAAAAGAATAAACAAAGGTTTGTAAATCAATTACTTGAATAATTATTATTTAAAAGGTTTTCAAAATAAATTAATATAATCAAAGACTTCCGCTAATAACCCGCAACTCTGATATATTTTCAAAACAGGTATCAACTACGGGTGTCACGCCTAGGCCTTAAAAGATTAATAAAATTATCTTTGAAATTTTATGACCGTTTAAAAAATGTCTATCAAACAAAACATGCTTTTAAGTAATTAAAAAGAAAATAAGAAGCTTTGATAACCGGAGAATCAATTAACTTCTTGATATTTCTCTCACACCGCCCATATTGTGTAGTATGTACCAAATGTTAAGTGTTTTCTCTTATATTGAAGCCTCTAAACTTATCTATAATGTATATAAACGAAACCTTAAAATCTTATGTGTCATGATATGGTCGCACCCCTTTTTATGGAAGCCATCAGATTTCTTGATTTTTTTAAATTGAGTTCTCTCATTGATTTAACCCAAATTCATGATTATAAGTCTTACCAAAACCAGATAGCTCTTAAACAGGTTATAACATTTTATTAAATTAAAAATTAATCTTACCAATTATTTGATATGAAAATCCTATAAAATAGGGATATACTAAAATTTAATCAATTTAAAAAGAAAAATATATTATTTATAATTAATAAACAATTTTATAGTAAAAAAACATAAGCGGGTAATGGGTCACCAAATCCAGATAACTTTTAAGCGGGTTATAACATATCATTTATTTATGAAACTCTTTCATCATCAAACCCTAAGTATATTGTTAACTTTCTTACAATAAAAAAATTAAAATCCAAAAAATAAATATTAAAAAACGAAAAATGTAAAACAACCATTCTCACAAGCCATCAGATTGCTTTATTTGTAAATGAAGGCTTCTCACGCATTTGACCCGAATTCACGGGTAAATGTCTCACCAAACTCAGATAGCTCTTAAACGGGATATAACATCTCATTATATTAAAAAATAATCTCATCAAATATTTGATATGAAAATCCTATAAAATAGGAATATACTAAAAATTAATATTCTATTTTATTTTAAAAAAAGATATTATTTATATTGAGAAACAATTTTATAATAAAGAAAATAAACGGGTAATATGTATCACTAAATCCAGATAGCTTTTAAATCGGAACGAATAATGTTAAACAACGCCCATAATACGAGAGATAAAATCTAGTATGAAATAAAGAAAACACCTAAAACATTCCTCCAATGGAATCTTTATAAAAAGAAAAATATAATAAAAACAATAGTGACCCACTATATTTACTTATTTTGAGAGTGAATGACTATATATATAATTTTGCGAGTGTATAAAATCCAGAAACAACAATGAAATAAGTATTTATGAGTAAGATAGGGATGGAAAATAGAATGTGTGAGAGCAATCTAAGTAGATTCTTTATTTTTATATCCATCTCTATTTATAAATTTCTTATGTTTTTCACCTTCATCAACATCTCTATTTCCGTTCTCATCTTTAAATTTTAGATTTTCGTGAATAGTGTTTCTAGGGCTATCCAAACTGCTCGTCGCTCGTTCGGAAATTGCTCAAAAAATACTTGTTCGATTTCGGCTCGGTTTGAAAATGAGCTGTCCGGCTCAGTTTGGTTTGAAAACAAACCAAGCACGAGCAAAGGCTCGCTTGGTTCGGTTCGTTTTTGCTTGAATTATTACTTATTTATTATATATATAGGGAGAGGATCAAGAGAAAACTCACCTTTAGAGAGAAAACTTAAAAACTTATAAATAATTATTTTTAATTAAAAATAAAAAAATATTTTCTAAATTCTGTTTAGCCATTATTCTTATATTTTCTTATATTTCACTCGAAAAAAAAATAAAAAAAATAAATAAATAAAAATAAATAAAAAAAACCCGTTATGATGCACATACGTATTACGGTGCGATACCGTTGTATTACACATGTGTATTACTATGTATTTTTGAGTTTAATAGTGTTTTATTGCTTATATTCAATATTTGTGTATTGTATATGTATAGTAGTGTTGTATTATATGGAAAAAAAATAATAATAAAATAAAAGTCGATGTGGTGCACATGTGCGTTAATGTTGTATTACACATACGTACTAATGTGTATTCGATGTGTGTATTAGTCTTATATTGCATATATACAATAGTGTATATCAAATATGTGCAATAGTGTTGTATCTATGCAATACAAACACTTTTGCATATATGCAATGTACACTATTACACATGCGCACTATACCGACGAGGTTACCGACAATTTTTTTTTGAACCAATAACAACATATAAGAATAATGGAATAAAAAAAAAAGAAAACTCAAAATTTTTTTTTTTAAAAGTTAAAAATAGTTTTTTAGGAGTTTTTAGGAGTTTTTAAGTTTTTTCTTTAAGAGGAGTTTTCACTAGATCCCATCCTATAAAGTATTTTTTAAAGTTTTTGTAATTTCTCTCTTTTGCGTTGACTTCAAAGTTCAATTTTAAACCCTAGCCACTTGTTTTATATATGTTTTCTTGTTAACTTTGAGTTTTAGACACTTTAGAGTTGGATGGTTAGACATTTTGGAGTTGAAAGTCTAGAATAAATGATATTTTTTAGTTTTAGAAATTTAAATTTAAAACTTTGTACGAAACCAAGTTGCACAGATTCAAACCAAACCAAGTTCAAGCATAAAAATATCGCTCGTTTTTTTTAAATTCAATCCGCTCGGTTTGGCTCGCATTCAAACCAAACCAAGTATGAGTAAGCATGTGTTCGGTTCGGTTCGGTTCGGTTCGTGAACAACCCTAAATGTTTCTCTAATATTCATCTCTTTATTTCTTTTGTAAGTGTCTAGAAAAGAGAAAATATAATAAATTAAATGTTTGTAAGTGATACAGATAATGCGTGTTGAGAGATTAAACAAAATTTAGAGAAATGTGACATTTAGTTAAATTATAGAGACAGAGATAGAGATGCTAGTGTAGAGAATTCCCAACCGATTCTCCAAAATTAAGAGAGTGTGTTCTCTATATTATAGAGTGTGGTTGTGAGTTTGTGAGTTGACGGAAGAGAAAATGTTACTGTTAATAAGTACATTTGAAGAAACACTGTTTATCCTCTATGATTTTTTAATATTTATTGAAAGTGGTTGTGGGTGAAGGAAAGATAAAATGTATAAAAAAATATTATGTAAATGAAAAGAAGAGAAAAAATGCATTGATTTTTTGTTTAATTTTTTATTTGTAGTGATTTTACATTGGAGCCTGCATCTCATTTTCTATAATTTAACTAAAAAACACATTTTTCTTTAAATTTTGTTTATCTTACTAACAAACATTTATTTTATTTTTTTTCTTTTTTTTATACACTCAAAACAAAATATAAAGGGTTGAATATGAACCTCTATATATAGAGGTGTACTTTAATTGTCTACAAATTTTTCTCTATTATAAAGAATTCAATGTCGCGGAGTTTTAGTTGTTTTCTCTTGATGCAACAATGAATAATTTGCTGATTTGTTGTCTAAATATGTATATAATATGATAAAAAAATTGCTTGTTAGTGCAAGGTCCCACCTTTCTTCGCCTTCTCAATCAATTATGTGTTGAATTATCAATTATCATCTCGGCCCGGCCCGAAATCGAAACCAAACAAAACTAACTCAAGCAATTTTTCAGGTTACAATATGGTGTATGTGGAGAGTAGGGGTACCAATCTTGACCCAAACCATTTCAAATGGGTCAATTTGGGTTATTTTAAAAATCATATAGGTTGGTTTGGGTCATAGATTTTAATAAGATGGGTCAAAATGGGTCACTTAAAATTCCGCCTTCTTATTTTCGGGTCAAAATGGGTCGACAAATTAAAAGAAATGAGTCAATTTGGGTTAATGTCTTAAGGAAATGTAGCAAGCTCGGGTTGAAATGGGTTTTGGATTGGAACGAGTTCGGTTTAGGTTTCGAGCCGACATGAGCTTTCGCATTGGATGGGTTGGGTTTCGGTATCCTTTGTTTCTTTTTGGTCGGTTTCGGAGCACTGAACGAGTTGGGTTTTGGTCGGTTTTGGATTCGTTTTCGGCCTTTTGTTTCGTTGTTGTCTGTTTTTTCAGTTTTATTTCTGTTATGTCTCAGTTTTTAGTTTCGTTTAGATCGATTTTTCGGTTTTGATTAATTCGGTTCGTTTTTGTCGGCTTTCGGTTTCAGTTCATTTCTCGTTTTTTTAAGAACGAGGGTAAAGGCGCAAACGTTTTAGTTTTTTTACATTTTTCGTTTTTGATTTATATTTTGAGTTATGATTTTTTTATTAATTTTTTGAATTTTTTTCGGAGGGATTTTTATTAACCCCTCCGAAAAAAATTCAAAAAAATTAATAAAAAAATCATAACTCAAAATATAAATCAAAAACGAAAAATGTAAAAAAACTAAAACGTTTGCGCCTTTACCCTCGTTCTTAAAAAAAATAAAAAAAAATAAACGATTCGACCCGTTTTGACCCGTTCTGACCTTGACCCATTCCGACCCGGACCTGTTCTGACCCAAACTTTTTGACCCAAACCCGTTCTGACCCGAATCAAAACAACCCTTTTTTAGTTGACCCATTCTAACCCTAACCCGTTCCGACCTATGAGGTTTCGACCCAACCCAACCCAACCCGACCCGACCCAACCCAACCCAACCCAACCCAACCCAACCCATTTTCCACCCCTAGACTGGAGAGCCAAAAAACAACAAGATCTTTAATAAAATCAACACATGCCCAATTCAAATTGTAGAGAACATAAAAATACAAAAGCTTTTTATGGCTAGTTTAAGATTGAAGAAGGTAACAATTAATTTAGATAGTTGGTGCAAATTTAATGTACTAAATTTGCTAGCTCGCCTTTAAAATAAAAAAGTTGTTTCCTCTTTATATTATACAAAAAGTATGGCTATCGAACCTCCTCCAATGTGAATGCTAAGTTAAATTACAAAAAGTATAAACAAAGTTTAGAGAAAATGTATTTTAGTTAAGTTACATAGATTACGATAGAGTTTAGGATGGGACTTGCTAAGTTAATATTTA